>NW_022700814.1:440062-449894 GCF_011630105.1 Anneissia japonica
CATATTTACGGGTACGCTAATATGCTAGGCCCCCTTGTGTCTACTGCTTAGGCCTCAGCCTCGCATAGGTATCAAATAGAGACAAACTGTGTAATATTGTCTATAAATTACTGAGTTAGAAGATTACATACTTAATAATATTTATTCTAAGTGTATATATTTATTTCATACAAATTAATTATTTGTGTAGCACACGGTCTTTGAAATGTTCTGTATATTATGAACTTCCCGAGTACGGGGCTCGATTTTTCATCTTAATATTTGAAATTATAGATTATAAATTTTTACAGCAGGGATTTTAAATGCTTTACTGTTCAAAATTTTTTTGTATTTTAAATTCGCGAATTACTAAAGCATAAACTCGTAAAAATTGTGTACCACGAATTGTCTATTAAATTACTCTTTATGGTTTCGGTCCAAATACACCAAAAATATTTCACTATATTGTTAAACTATTTATAAACTTATTTCACTATTATGTTTGTTTTGTTAAGTAAGTTACTTGATGAATTAACGTTTTTTTCAAACACCATCAAATTCTGAAAATTTGAATTTCAAAAAATAGGGCGCTCTCTCCTAGGCGAAATTCGACACGATTTTTCCAGTGGCTTTCCTACTATGTATACTTATTTAATTCATGCAATCTGTTAAAAGATACAATACTGTACAGTCTTTAGTAGTAAGATAGATTTAAGATATTTATTAAGATCTAGATTTCATCATTTATTTACAATAACTGATGTATTCATAACTAAAGCTGTTGAACAATATTATTTTCAATCAATAGAATTTTTTTTTAATAAACAGCCATTATATTTCATTTTGGAAGCTGAAATTTCCTATTGTTACTTTGAATCGGTATCTATATATTTACTTTCATTTCGGTAAAAATATTTTTTATTAATTTTTGTATAAAGATAAATTTACATTATTGCATTTGATATGCTATTATTTTTTTTCTATTTTCTATTATATTATTTGTTTTCATTTACTATGATTATTACCAAATTCATGAATAACCTTTTATCCATCTGTTACCATCCATCTGTTACTGTATGCTTATTAATAAAAATGCCATATCTTCATAACTTACCATTTTTTTAAAAATGAAAGCTATTACATTTATTGTTAAGCCCTTATACTTTCATTTTAATACCTTGAAAACAACATTGATTCTCTAAATTCACAGACTTTATAGTATGTACAATGGTACAAATCTCTTTTCCATTTTCAGTAAATCTGTTACCATATATATTAATTATGAATATTTTGAAAACAGGAAGACAAAAAAAAAAAGCTTGTAGAGTGTTATATAATCATGTGTTATAGAACTGTAAAACTTGTTTGAGTTAATAAATACAGGTGTAGATGTTATACACCTTTGAAAATTGAAAAGTGTGTGAATGTCAATCTGTTACCGTGGAATTGCCCTAATTACATCCAACTACAGGGAATTGCTATGGGCAGAGCTGTGTCTCCAGTGATAGCAAACATATACATGGAGTGGTTAGAAAACCAAGCAATTTCGACCAATATATTGGAGACGTTATGTCAATGACATCTTGGCCATAATCCCGAAGTTTGCTACTGACCACCTGATCTCTCATCTAAATCAAGCTGACCCGACTAGTTCCATAAAATTCACCATGGAAGTTATGGTAAATAATCAAATCTCTTTCCTTGATGCTTTGATTACAGTAATATTGATGGCAGTCTATCTATGTGCCACTCGAACCAACACCGTTATTATGGCTATATAGGTTGCAGTGCCCCTACCTTAACTCCTCGGCCATTCCATATTTTTAAGACATTTAATATGTACTGTAAATCTGAATACGTTATGCTAAAAGGGTACAGATGATATTTCACTGTGGAGTCACACGTAAACCTGTCTCGGTGTGTACCAGTTGTACTACTGTAAACTACAATAAGGCTACGTTCTCACACGGCAGCTAAAGGTTAGCAGGATCCGGATCCTGCTAACTGTTAGCTGCCATGCGTCCATGTGAGAAAATCCTGATCCGGATACCAACAATATGGTGATCGAATCACTGGAAATTGTAAACGCGTATGTGTGATTGGTTGATGATAGAAACACCCTCAACTTGCTAACCGATAGCGCTTGCTAACCGTTAGCGTATCCGGATACCGCTCACGAAGGTGCTAACGGTTAGCGCTAACCGTTAGCTCCCAATCCGGATACTAGGGCTCTCGTGAGAACCAGACTTAAGGCTAAACTTGAAGATGACAGCTGCAGTGATTTTGGCAAGAATATTTTGATTAGTGTGTATTACCATGTGTCCAATAACATGTTTTTTGTTTGTAAAAATAATAATTTTTATTTCCATTGCACGTTCTTTACACTCTTGGGGCAAAGGATGACAATTGACAAGGAAAAAAAGAATTTTGCCTCATGAAAATTTAACTTTGATAATGTGCTTCCAGCACTGAATAGTCTGGAATGAGTGAGAAAAAAAAATGACACTTAAAACAAAAAGTAATATAAAGAATATAAAGTAATTTAAAGAAAAAAATAAAGTAAAAATTATTTTGATGATATAATAACCATAAACCTACACTTGAAAGTAAATACACAAATTTTATGTACCAAAATCGACCAGCAGTTGAGATACTGCAATTTCAGAAATGATGGATTCCTACCCAAATGAATTTGAATATTACATTCTCAGAAGTGTGTGGTTTTCTGGATTAACAAAGAAAATTTCATAATCTCTGATGAAGATAACTAGGACAGCTTATATCAACACTGCCCCCCCCCCCAATGGCAAAAGGGCATAACTGACATTTTTGGCGACAATGAGTTATATAGCCTAGTGGGGTCAGTAAATCATGTTACACATGTTGACACAAAAAAAATTGTAAAAAAATGTCCCCCGGGCTAGATAGGGGCAGGGCAAAAGGGCATAACTACACAATTTTCAGTAAATTCCCAAGGCAAAAGGGCATAACTGCAAAGATAGGCTGTGATACGCTGAAGCGTGACGTTCTTTCAACAGCCAACCACTCAGAAGAGAGCTTTCTCCCTGGTTACAATGAAGGTTGCATGTTAAGTTGTATTATTTTTATTATTCTTACTGTTTGTGTACTCACACAAACAGTAAGAAATGTAAATAGAAATTGGTTAAATAGTATGATTCTTGACAGTAGCATATGTCTAGTTAATGTTAACATTAAACATGATAAGCCTAGTTATTTTATGCTATATAATCTTGCCTTACTTTGATTGGCAACAGTTTAATACTATGGAAATAAACTATAGGAAAATAGTAACTGTTTAATAAAATAATTAACCATGGCAAAATAACAATTCACATTTTAACTAGAAATAACAGTGACAAAGAGGGACAACTAAAACGATTATTTAGCAAATAACTATGGCAAAGAGGCACAACTACAACATTTATTATAGCAAATGGCATGACAAAAAGGTATAAATGCACAGTTTACTCGAATAAACTGTGTTCACTAAGCAAACAACAACTTAGTTTTCCATCTAAATCTATATATATAATACTTTTTCAAAATATTTTATTAGAATATAAAAAAACAATAATATTCGTAATCATTTCATTATTACTTGAATTTGGATCATAGAGAAGAATTGCTAATAATAATAATAATAACAATAATAATAATAATAATAATAATAGGCCTAATTTATATTGTAATTACGTGACTTAAAATATAAATTTATTATTTTACTTTGTAAATAAAATTTAAAAAATGATTGTAATTCTTGTTTAACGTACACATAGAAACAGTCACACGCGCATTCTAACTATAACAGCAGTTCTATTTCATATACGCATACGCATGCATCCTTCACGCAGTGACGTAACGCCTATGCGCTCTTGTGCGGGACAGACCCCTAGGGGTCCATGAGGCCCCCTACAAACAGGGTCCTCTATCTAGCACATTGAGCCAAAAAGGCTTTGTTGATACATAATAGCATACTAATGTTAATTCATTTTCTTGTTTGTATACTTGGTTATCCTATACATGGGTTTTTAATCGCTTGTAATTTTAGTATTTATTATTTAATGCGTTTATTTGGTATTATTGTACATTTATTTTATAGTTTATACATGACTAATATGAAATTATAGTATTGAATGTTATTTTTGAATAATCTGACTCAAAATTGCGTTGAAAGGAACTAAACTGGGTACTTATATCCTTTTGCCAAAGTTTGTCAACATGTCTTGAATCAGAAAACCCACGGAAAAAGGGCATAACTGACATTGTGAGCGCAAAAATCAATATTTATAGAAAAAATGTGTGCTACACTGGAAGAGACATTATTTGCCTATTTGAATACATTAACCATGAAATCAAATACTGAAACACATTTTAGGGCTAAATAAATTACACGTTTTGCTTAATATCTCCAAAACAGCAAATTGTCAGTTATGCCCTTTTGCCATGGGAGGGCAGGTGTAAAGCTGGCACTCAATGCGTCATAATGACCGTCGAATCCAACTTTGTTGCCTGTGAGTACTAGACTCGACGCCATCTGTTGATTGTCTTATCTTATTTTGGCAATACATCCAACAGCTACCAAAATCACCCTCAACCGGTTTGTAACATAAGAAGTATAAATCTGTGAAGATGCTACATGTTATACTGTCCTTTTATTCAACCACTGACCCACGGGCCAACAATTATCGTTCATGGCAACAATACTGTGATACACAGTAACACCCAGGAAATTGCAAAAGATTGGCTAAGAATTGACAATGAATTTTACAATTATATTCAAAAAGGTAGAGTCTTACAGGTGTATTGTACACATCAAGAATTATGTGACAGATTCTTGTGATTTCTCCATGCACAATGTCATTAATTATCATTTTCATAGAGATATTTCACATAAAATTTGCTAAAGTGTAAACCAAGCATAGAAACCCCTTGCACAAATGTAATTACCATGTGTAATATTGATTATTTATTTAATTTACAACTTCCCTATTTCCAGAGTAAGTACCATAACGTTTCATGGCTGACTTTAAAATTCAAATCACCTAACAGATCAACATAAACCAAGATCATAAAATCTAGATCAAGAGTACACATAAATTTAATTATGAAACTGGAATATTGATGATTTATATACGTATATGTGTATATATATACGTATATTATATACGTATATGTGTATATATACATTTTATTTTATTTTATTTCATTTCACAATCAACAGCGGGGAGCCCGCCACTTACAGAATGGAATAACATAAAACAAAGAGAACAATAAAGAACAATCCAGTTACAATACACACAAAAAAACAGTCAAAAATCTAAATATATAACTTAATTTAACGTTTAAATGTTCTAAATGAATCATAATAAATATCAATAGAATTATCTTTATCAACAAGAGAATTATAAAATTTAGGTAATCGAACAATAAAACTAAATTTAGTAACATTAACACAAGAAAATTTAAAATTAAATAAGGAACTGATAGAATTACGACATCGTTAAGTTTTAACAGATAAACCAAAAACGGAAATAAGATCAGAACCATAAACTTCATTAATGCAATTATAAAAAAAGAGAGAATCAAGGTAATTTAGTCTAGAACTTAAAGTAGGAAGAATGATATAATTGGAAGGGATATTACAAGTACGAGAAACAAATTTAACAAATCGTTTTTGAATAATATTAATTTTAGTAAGGCATGTATTAGACATGCAATTAAGAATAACAGAATTAAATTCGATATAAGGTCTAACAAGTGAACAATACAGATTAGTTAATGCTTTTTAGTTCTTAATATTCCAACAGTTGCGTTTAATTAGGCCTAGCATTCTATTACTTTTGCAGCAAACCTGTTTTATTTGCTCATTAAAATTCAACTTAGAATCAATAGTAATACCAAGGTCACGGTAAAAATATACGACCTCCAAGATGTGGCCGTTAACATTATAAGGGAAAGAAATTTTACGTTGTTTAAGTGTGATAGTCAAAATCTTGCATTTGTTTAAGTTGAGGGACATTTCCCAAGTGTTGCACTTTAGCTGGGTTCATATGGGATTATAGCCAGTAGAAGTAGCTGATCTACTTGCCAAGTTAATTGGATTAAATCCACTAATCGCGTTCGACGTTAAGGTTAGAGCGAGATATTTTGACTACCAGAAATTCGGAAAACACATCATTAGACAGGAAGTACAATCGCATGGTGGGTAATTACTGTTGATTTTCGTGCGACTAGTTTATGCGAGATCGATACTATAGGCGTAAGCTAGGCCTAGGTCTCGGCGGTTGATTAGACTGGCCGAGGAGTCCAGCTGGAGGGTTTACACTGGGTTTTCCCCCAAGCATTTCGTTTAGCGCGTGGTAGTGTCGGCATGCCGATTTCGGGTCATCCCTTATTACATTGGCCGACCCCTTGCCCGTCCCACGAATAAAAACGTGTCTCACAGCCTTGGGGTATGCTCTTAGATTATTCAACTTTGTCACAACAATTGCCGATGTTATGCTATTGTGGCCTAAGTCCCGCATTCTCTCTGCTATCCTTTCGTGGACACCAGCCTTATGAAGGTACAATTTATCTACTACCAATTAATTTACTTTTTCGGCGATTTCTGGCTCCCTCCAGATATCTATTAAATCACATTCCTGCGCATACGTCCAGAGATGGCATTTCTTTACTGACTTTTCGGCCATCATTTGCAAAATAAGACTTGTTGAAATTAAAGTACACAGATCAGGGAGACTGCGTCGATTCTGAATGGTGTTTATGATAGTAACTAAAAAACGCGATAACCAGCAAGCATGGAATGTCACTTTGCTTCAATTTGATTGGTGTATTCGTGACCTGTGGCCACCCGCTGTTTAATTGTTTACCGGGTTTAGGCTGGATTAAGAAGTTAGTCGACATAAATTTACTCGACGGGCTTAGTCTCGCCATACTTGAGCGGTCATACTCAAACTTATGGCGAGATCTTCTAGCTCATCCACTAAAATTATCTCGCCATAGTTGGATATGAACGGGGCTCATAAGTACAATATATCTAAATCATCTTGAATAGATTTGGCATCGTCAATCTTACTAACCAGTCAGAACAATTTAAGGTCATCAGCATATAATAGACATTGCGAAGTAAAATTATGAGGCAAGTCATTGATGAAAAGATTAAAACATAAAGGGCCTATAAATAGTGCCTTGAGGAACACCAGATTGTACCGATGTCCATTCAGATGTAGCACCATCAATAATAACTCTCTGTTCTCTATGTGTAAGATAGCTACGGAGTTGTTTCAATAAGTTACAGTAACGCCGAATTTAGAGATCTTGTAAATGAGTAGATCGTGATAACTCGGTCAAATGCTTTTGAAAAGTATATATTACATCACCTGAGAGTTATTATTGAGAGCATTATATGCAACAATTAAAAAGTTAGCTAAATTAGTAGTACAAGTATGCTTAGGAATAAATCCATGCTGAGCAATTGAAAGTGCAGGAGCAACATGGTCATATAACACATCATGGATTATACGTTCATATATCTTAGCAATAGTAGGGACAACAGAAACAGGCCTGTAGTTACAGACCTCATTTCTTTTACCACCTTTATGGACAGGGTGTATATTGGCCATTTTCCATGTTCTAGGGAACGTACCTTCACTAAGTGACCAGTTAAAGAGCATACACAAAGGTTGAGAGATGACAGGAGCACCAAGTTTAAGAATAATATTACTTAAGTTATCACTACCAGATGACTTTTTTACATCTATTTCACGTAAAAATGTTTCGATACGTAAAATATCAATTATTAAAAGTAGAAATATTGTCTAAGTCATAATCTGGAAGGTCAGGATAAATAGGCTTTGGATCGCTATTATTGAATACAGAACTGAAGTATTAATTAAATAAATTAGCTTTCTTCTCAGGAGAAGAGGCAGTAGTATCACCATGTTTCAAGTTTATAGGTTTAATTTTGCATTTATATGAGGATTTAATCCAGCCCCAAAAACGTTTTGGATTAGTTGTCCTATCGTTTGATAATTTGGTAACATAACTGTAGTATTTACTACAAAAAAGTCTCTTGTATATATTATATACGTATATGTGTATATATACATATATATGTATATAGTAAATAACGAGTCAGATGGTATCAGATATATGCCACAAAATTTATTTTCAGAGTTAGCAAGTACTTTTGACTATAAGTCTTTATCAAGCTATGTATATGTAAATATATATCTAGATGTGAGTTGCTGCATAGGCAAATATATATATAAAATAAAATAAAACTCGTAGAGATGGTAATAGATTTGCCTCAAAATTTATTAAGAAAATAGACGAGATCTTTCGGGCGTAACCCTTTATCAAGTCAGTGATATATATATATATATATATACATATATATATATACATATTAAGGGAACCACTATGGGCACGAAAATAGCTCCTAGCTATGCTAATGTTTTTATGCACGAGATTGAGACGGCTATTATTTCATCCTTTCACCTTAAACCCCTTCACTACGTTCGCTATATTGATGATGTTTTCTTCATTTGGCCCCACGGTGAAGATACCCTCAATGCTTTTAAATCACATGCTAAGAACTTCCATTCTAACATTAAATTTACTTTTGAAACTTCGTCTTCCAAAATTCCATTTTTAGACGTTCTTGTAGGCATCTCTACTAACAACATAATCACATCCTCTTTATACACTAAACCTACTGATAACCATGAATTTCTGAACTTTCACAGCTCCCACCCTTTAAGCCTTAAAAAATCTATTGTCTATAGTCAGTGTCTACGAATTAAACGAATTTGCTCATCTTCGGATGATTATGACAAACAAATTGGCATACTTACTAGCCATTTTCTTAATAATGATTATCCCCTTAAACTAATACTATCCCCGACAATCCCTTCTAGATTATAAACCCAAAGTTATTACTAATAACCGCATTCCTCTCGTCTTCGACTACCATCCCAATATAAGTTCTCTTACCCGCCAACTTAAAACTGACTATAAAATTCCCAATAAAGATAAATCTATTTGCCACCTTTTTGAAGACCCTCCCCTACTAGCCAAAAGACAACCCCCTAATTTGAAATCTATTCTCTCATCCTCTAAACTCCATAAGAATTCACCTCTTCTGGTAACGTTAAATGTAGTAAACCCAGATGTCAAGTTTGCAATTTCATGTGCACCTCTGACACATTCACTATTCCTAGTACTAATATTACTATTAGACCCCCTCCACTTACTTGTGATTCTTCTAACGTTATTTACATTTTATTTTGTAACAAATGTCAAATTGGTAATTACATTGGAGAGACTGGCACTAAATTCCGCCTCCGATTTTAATAATCACAAAAAAACCATCAGAGACAACTCCACTGGTTTCCCAGTAGCCTGTCACTTCAATCAACCTAACCATAGCATTAATGACATAAGATTTATTTTGGTCGCTAATAACTTTTTATCCCTCTCACATAGACGCAAAGAAGAATTGGAGTTGATTCTTAGAACCAATTCTTATATTAACGGTTTAAATAAAGACTTAGATTACTTATCAGACTATTCATTTATATATACTTAATTTTTTTCTAGGCCTTTATCCAGCTTTTATCTACTTTACTTATTCCATATTAAGTAGAACGTTTAGGATGCGCATCTTATTATGTGCCTTTGTTCTTTACCGCTGATTCGATGTTCTGTTTTCGTTTCGTGTGTGAATATTGCTTTACTTTGTATTTTTTGTCAGTTGTCCTCACACTGAGGAAGAACACAGGAGTGTTTGAAATATTTGTGAATTAATAAATTATATTGCTTCTAATATGTC
>NW_022700814.1:459241-462210 GCF_011630105.1 Anneissia japonica
TGTATAAGAGACAGAAATACACAATTGTTAATGATAAATGATACAACGATTTACTTTACGTTCGACTAATTAAACACTGATAGGGCTATGCTTATATAAATGTTTTACAATTATCAATGTTGTATCTCAATCGAGATCCAGTAATCATTTTCTACATATTAATCTAACTATAAATATAAATATGGTAAGTTAAAGAAGGGGAATATGCGAGTGTAAAAAAAGAATCTTATTGGAAGTGAAGCAACTGATATTAAACACTCTTCTGCGCATTTAGTTGATGCTTCGGATCATCACCTACCTGACGTCATTATTTCTCCACTTGTTGTTGGCTGTACTGCAGATGCAGCTGTTGTTTCTATTTAAATAGAATCCAATAGTTAATGATACAACGATTCATTTTAAGGTCGACTGATTTAACATTAGTATTTTGAAATATGCTTTACTATACAGAAAAAATGTATATCACAATTTGAAAGAAAATTAGTATTGATCTGATCTGATACGTATCGTACGGTATCCACCCACCTAAAGCCAATCTGTTTCCACTTGTTGTAGACTGTATTGTTGTAGCTGATGTTTATATTTAAAAAGAACATTTACTGACACAATTATTCATTTTACGTTCGACATTTATGTACTGAAACATTCGTTACTACACAGTAAAATGTATCTTTAACAATTTCAAAGCATTATTATTGATCTGATACGTATCGTATCTACCCACCTGAAGTCAATCAAAGCGCCCTTATCCAACTGACCAATCAGCGTCGCCAAATCAGAGTTTTTATGGAAACAAGGCTTTATGGAACTTTTCGCTAAGCCCCGCCCCTTGGATATTGTTGCTAAGGTCCCACAAGGCGACAGTTAAAACATAGGCGAAGACGTGCGTTTGTGGGCAACACGTGTGTTTGTGAGACGCTCACGTATTCCTAGCGCTGTTCTTATTAGTCAGTTAAGTTCATAGAGCTATTCTTATTATACCTCTATGGTTAGGTTTGACTGACACTCCGGAAGGTCTATTATTCGTAACCTTCATCATATGGACCAGTGCATTGACAGTATTGTCTGAATGTTTACAATTTTTGTAGCTAAGCTATATTTTATTTAGTTAAGTTAGATCCGGGGCCTCCTTGGTCTTTCGGCACTTATATTAGGCCTATATAATAAATTATTCTAGGCCTATGGTTGCAAGTGCACAAATACTTTCTACTTGCTTTTGCTAGCTTTGGAATCCGATTAGAACTATTCGTTCACACTCTTTTGCGCATGTGTTTATATTTATATAGCATTAAGTTATTACGTATCATATCAACCAACCTGAAGTTATTGTTTCTTCACTTGCTGTGGCCTGTATTGTTGTAGCTGTTGTTTCTATTTTTTTTTAAATAATACAAGTGTTACTGAGACACAACGATTTATTTTACGTTCGACTGATTTAACATTGAAACAATGTGTATTAAAGCATTCGTTACGGTATTGAAACACTCGTTACGGTACAGAAAACAAGTATCCAGGGGCGGATCCAGAGATGTCCGAAAGTGTCCGAAAGGGGGGGGGCCGAAAGGGGGGCCGAAAGTTGGGCCGATCGAGACAACACTGTTCCAGGGGATCCGGGGGCATGCCCCCGCGAAATTGTTGTGTTGTAGACGCCCGAAAATAACATTTGAGGCGTTATGGGCTAGCATTTTTTTCTTTTTCTTTCTTTCTTTTTTTTTTTCTTTTCTTTTTTTTACCTCCCAAAATGGGGTGCCGGGGCCGGGCCGCCCCCCCCCCTAAATCCTCCCCTGGTATCTTTAACAATTTCAAAGCATTTTATTGATCTTATCTTAAGGTATCATATCAACTTACCTGACGTCATTATTTCTCCACTTGTTGTTGGCTGTACCACAGCTGCAGCTGTTGTTTCTATTTAAATAGAATCCAATAGTTAATGATACAACGATTCATTTTAAGGTCGACTGATTTAACATTAGTATTTAGAAACATGCGTTACTATACAGAAAAATGTATCACAATTTGAAAGAAAATTAGTATTGATCTGATCTGATACGTATCGTACGGTATCCACCCACCTGAAGCCAATCTGTTTCCACTTGTTGTGGACTGTACTGTTGTAGCTGCTGTTTCTATTTAAAAAGAACAGTTACTGACACATTGATTCATTTTACGTCCGACATTAATGTACTGAAACATTCGTTACTACACAGTAAAATGTATCTTTAACAATTTCAAAGCATTTTATTGTTGCCGGCTGTTATGTTGTAGCTGTTGTTTCTACTTTAAAAGAACATTCGAATGATTTAACATTGATATTTTAAAACACTCGTTACTATGCTACGTTGAGAATTCGTATCCGATTAGAAGCGACTGATCTTTCACACTCTTTGCGCATGTGTTTATTATAGGCCATTAAGTTATTGCGTATCATATAATATCATAGCTACATAAAGTCACTATTTCTCCGCTTGTTGTTGACTGCACTGTTGTAGCTGTTGTTTCTATTTAAAAAGAATACAACAGTTACTGACATAACAATTACATTCAATTAACAACCCCAGGGAGGGCCCAAAATTATTGATAAGCCATTAAATTAGTACTCCCGATCCGATACGTATCATACTACCCTAGGCCTACCTGTAGTCAATCTTTCTCCACTTGTTGTGGGCTGTACTGTTGTAGTTGTTGTTACTGTTTAAAAAAAAATAGTACAATAGTTACTGACAGAATGATTTATTTTACGTTGGAATGAATTAACACTGATATTCGGAAATATCGTTGCTCTACAGTCCGAATTCGAATAACTGTATTTAAGCTGTAATGAATTAATTAGATATCGTCTAAATTAACATAAAACTTAAAACAAATTTAAATGTTTACTATGTATTGGCCAGTCAAAAAAAAAAATACATACTCGAGGCTGCTCCTTGTGACCCATCGCTTCCAACTGAATGAAAAAATATAATATTACA
>NW_022700814.1:462296-464760 GCF_011630105.1 Anneissia japonica
AAACGAGTAGCCTATCCATAGGGTTGTCTGTGGAGAATGTGCAAACAGACCCAAGCGCATCGCCATTAAAAGAATACTTAAATATGCTGCCTGTGAATTCTCGTGTGTACAGATAGTTCCCAATAACCATTAACTCATTAGTTCCACTATATGTTAACGACGGCAAAACGACTTGTACGTTACTACCATCAGCATTTACTGACCAAATTCCCGCGTAGCTCACGTAAGTATAGAAAATCTTTTGACCTGTAGACAAAAAAATGATTAATTATTTAGAGATGATATTTAGAAAGCAACAACAATTTAAGACCTATATTAACATTAATAATAAAATTAAACAATAACATTTTTAAAAAAATGTGAAAAAAAAATCAAAATATAAAAAGTGGAAAGCAAAACACACCATCAAATGATCTGCAGAAGTTTGAGTGGACTATGCCGGGCACTCACTCTGTCGTACGTAATCCAACTACGCTCACAAATAGGCCTAAATGTTTTGTTTTAAATTCCAAGTTTCATGTGGATTCATGCTGAAAGTTTTACTTTTTCATCACAACTTTCAGCATAGTCTTTTAGCTTAAATGATATGGTACCAAATTTAGCTGTTACTTTTTGCTACATCATTATGTCAAATACCTAAACACGTCAGAAACTTAAACGCATTAGGCCTGGCCTAAACACGTTTAGCTTTAAAACGAGTCAACAAAAACGAGGCAACATTGCGTGGAGCTTTGTGTTTAAATGTTCCAAGCTGTTTTACAGTGTACTACTCAACAACGTTCGTGCAAAGTATGGAAAAAAAAACACGTCTCTCTAAAAATTGACAAAATTGCTCGTGATTTAAGAGTAGCAAAACTTTCAATATTTTGTAGCTGCGTAGAATAACTTTATTAAATTTTGAGCAGTCTAATGATCCAAATCTTGTGATGAAAATGGTATCTGCAAGTAGGCCTATATCTAGGCGTCATTGTTTGAACTTTATTCAAAAACTGTGAAACGCTTCCTGTTTCAACTTAATTAAGGAGAAACGAGCTTCGAGTAGTAACGACCTTCCCAGCAAACTTTTGGCTCACTCTGGCGTCACCCAGAGGCAAGCCGGTAAAATCAGATATGAATGATGTTAACAAAAGGTAAGTTCTGCCTCAAAACGCAAAAGGCTACTATCCTCCTTACAACCAAATAAGAGTAGCAAAAAAGCATTGCTATCCTGATGGTATACCTGCCGAAGAGGACAGCAGAAGTGCCTCTCCAAATTCTTCTCGTTCACACTGCACTGAGAGTCATCAAGAAACAAAAGCCCTTTTAAATTATAGCCTAGGCTTAATATGACTGAGGACGGAATTATTTAAATCATGACATTGATGTAGGCCTGTCTGACAATTCCATGGAAAAAATGTAAAATTAGGTTGTTAAGTATTATGAATTTTGATTTCGATTTCAATTTCTCAAAAAAAAAGTCACATTTATATTCACATGTAAGATTTACAATAGAAATTTTAGTATTAGGCCTATGCCTAAAACAATTTTGGCCCCGTCCAATCAGAAAAGTGTACTTTGATGACATCATGGAAAATACACAATGCCCCCACAATTTCTTTTGTCACAAACCTCCTTATACATTTCAAAATTATAATATGACCTTGTTTTGGTATTACAATGAAAACTGACATCGTCAAATAAGAAAATAGTACAAAAATAACGTCATATAGATTTGAAAATGCTTTTATTGAATTCTACGGGTATGCAAACCCCCTAGATACGCCGTATATTCGCTTAGATTAGTGTGATAAGTCATAAATTTTGGCACACTTCAGTGTGGCCCACTGTGCGACGACCGTCGACCAGTGGGCTTGACACATGATGCTGCATAAGAGTACCGGTACTGTACCCAGGGACGTAGCCAGGATTTTGAAAGGGGGAGAGCCGTTATGCGAATTACGTATGACCCCGGCAGGGTCAAGGGGGCGAATCCCCTGTGAAGTAGCGCACTCTGAACGCTCTTAGGACTGTTTGAGAGGATAAAGTGAAAATTGCAATAGACGCATTATAAATAAGCGAAAAAATAGTTATATAATAAATCAACAGTTGCAGATCCAGGAATTCGAAAGAGAGGTAAACCATGGAGGGACTTTCACAGAGCGAGGAACCACCCACCTCAGCCCCACCATGGTTGGGGCTGAGGTAAGAAAATTTATGATTAGGGCATCTCTAGATGGCCGGAAATTACACTCTCGCACTTCAATTTGAATATATTTTTCCTTTTTTTTCCTTAAAAAATGAAGGGGGGAGGGGGAGTGCCTTGAATCCACCTCAGCTCAAAACATTATTTATCCAGAATAGTCATAATCACGAAAAATGGACATGAAAAACCAGATCACATCCTAAAAATAAACAGCAGTCACTAAGACATACATCAGGAGCCGACTCGATGGAGTTTAATGTCATACCCAGGGAAGGGCACAGA
>NW_022700814.1:464811-471686 GCF_011630105.1 Anneissia japonica
ATCGTAACTCACCCACTGCTTTCATCAAATTTCATGGAAATGATAGGGACGCCGCCGGCCAACATAAACAGGTTTTGGCAATTTGCCCCAGTGACGTCACAAGATTTCATATACCAGGTGAGTGCATCGTAAAAATACATTGACTGGCGTTCCACGTCTAATGTCAGTGCGCGTGTTCCTAAGATACAATAAAATGCAATATAACTAAAAGGAGTACACTAACACAATATAAAACTCAATTTTCAATATCCCCATTACTGTAGGCCCTAATGGAGAAGTAAGATTCTATTGTGAGTATAAATCTTAAAAACATCAAGACATACAACGTCACCTAATTAACTGCCTTTGTTTCATTTCAAAATATCCAAATTTTCAAGTTCAATGTACTGTACGTTGTTAAAATTGGAAGCCTATAAACCTATTAGGCCAACATTTTTACAAATTTAAAAGCGCACAATTTCTACTTCACACTTATTCCTTTTGTATATTAAAAAAACCTGTATATACTAGCATTTAATAGTCAATTGAATTTTATATAGCCGTTATTAAACAATAATTGTAGTTATAGCATTTGACACACGAATAGGACTATCTATTTTGGCTTTTATTTAAGTAGTGATACCACAACAACTATACTCCGATGCTACGTTGACGCAATCTCGCCATGACGTCATGATAATGATAAATTACAGTAAGTAAACCACCTTCCTTGTATTGCAATTCGTCCCCCGTCCCTACACTTTCAACCACGGATCGACGCCCTTGCATACAAGTGCACAACCATTGACTCTACTATTAACCATCAATAGTAATAATTTATTAGGAACTACACATTTCCATCAGTGGCACACTTCTCAGTAGAAGGTGCGTCCAAAAACAATACAGAAAAGTTTAAAAAATACTTAAGCTAACGTAAAAACAATTCAAATTTCCAGTAAATAGAAAAAAAAAACCATAATAACGTTTATTCATGTACACACTTAAATGATCATATTATAGGCTTACAAAATAAACCACAAAAACTTATGTATCATCACATACAATATATGTTTGTTTATCGTATTTTAATATATAGCTTGTATTTTTCTTAATGTAAGTCATGTATCAAATTATTAGAGTATTATCAATAGAAAGAACATGTCAACTCACCTTTGCTAATCAGTGTTTCGTCATTTGTCCCGTCTAACGCCACCCTCCTGATGCTCAAAGCGTCCGCCCAATAAACCATTTCGTCGACGGGATTGTACGATAACGCGTCTGCAGTTATCGTAAACGGTATTGTGGTGAACTCGAGCGATTGGTCTTGTATGTCATCCGATACAGTATATGCATACATTACTTGACGCAAGCCCAATTTTGACGCTATGATCATGTATTCTACGAATGTTCATAAAGGAAAATGTATATCATTTGTGATTCCCATCCATCGTGATGTATTATTGAAAGAAGTTTAGCCTTAAATATATACCGTGTTTCAAAGTGGAAAACGTTAAAAATGTTATAATAATACCATTAATAGATCATCAAATAAGTTAATTCACAATGACACAGATAAAACAAAATTATTTCTTAAATGATTAACCGTACACCATAATTAACAACAATGTATATAAAGTGTAAGTTTAGCTTTCTGTTGTCTATGCAGACGTTTTCACCAAGGTTACCGGGACCCTGCATAGAATTCAAATGCGATCGGAGGCAGCATATTAAAACTCTCTGTTAATGCGTTAATACGGCACCCATTCTCGTACACTACTTATTAACTACTAACTATTAATTTGCAATACAAACTTTCCAATATGTATCCAACTTCGATGGCCAGTGGTAAGCTAATAATTTGTCTTTTAAACAGCTTATTGCGTTTTACTTTGTATTTACCTTTAAGTTTGCTTTGTAATTTAATATAAATTGAAATATAAAAAGTAAGTTGACGTCGTGATGATTATAAACCAGAATCATACGCAGGTGTAATCTGTCTAAAATTTCAATTGAAACGTTTTAAAAGATCAAAGAAACTTACGTGAGATTCCACTTCTAAACAACAGCAACAGAAAACACCACGAACGAGCATGGATTAGCAACATTACAAAATATAAACGTACTAAATGCTGGCTAATGTCGATATACGAGGAGCATATAGGTCCCCACTTCAAACACTTAAGTCAGTGTATTATTGTGTTTGCCACCAAGGTTAAGATTGATGTGTGAATGTCTACTAAAGTATTGGACTATATACGGTTTTAATTTTCTTTAACAACAGAATAACATGAATTCCTAATTGTGAGGTTACAGCCATTTATCTTTAGTATATTACAATTTGCTTATAAGGAAATGCCATGCAAATAATAAATATCGATTTTGGTTTACATACAATATTACGACACTTAATTTGACCTTTTTTTTCCTTTTTTTTTATTTCTTAAAAGAAAATTTGATTACTGAATATCTTGTTATCGGTTTTTATGTTTTAATACAATGGCGTCCCGTGGATATAATGTTTACTATTGTTACAGTGGATTCAAGTGGACTCAACCGTCCCGCTCCCCTCCCTAACTTTGTCAAAAATTAAGGAAATGGAGAAAATAAAAAGATAAAAATTCTCATTCTATGTCTGCAGAGGTGCTATAATCATAAATTTCTTGCCTTAACCCTAACCATGGTGGGACTGAGGTGGTCTAACCTCCCATCTGTGTAAGTCCCTCCCTGGGTCCCCCTATTTTGAATTCCTGGTTCCGCCACTGTGTTGTTGATGATGTTTTTGTTCCTCTTGCTGATGTTTTGCTGTTACTAATCAAAAATAATTATACCGAATGCCTATCAAAGAATGGATACTGTACACTATAAATTTTAATTTACAATATACAGTATACACGCTACTTTATAAATAGAAATACTAATATAGATTTTTAATTTACCAATATAATAATAATAATAATAATAATTAAATTTCAAGCATATTGACCTAGGCCTATTTATTAATATTATTCCAATTTAATTAAAATCAAATATAAGATTACTGTACTAATAAAAAGTACCGGTACAAAAATAGATTCTGCATAATATGCATCTTTGATTTTAGATTAGATATTGAAATACCAATATTATATATATACATATATAAACGAAAAACATATATAATATTAATATAATATATATATAATATATATATATATATAATTATATATATATTATATATATGCATATATATAGTAGAAAATATAAATAAAAATTGATAACACGTTTCATTTACAGAGGCAGAGGGTGGTAGTTGTGGTCAGTTATTATATTATTGATATTATATTATTATTATTATTATTATTATTATTATTATTATTATTATTATTATTATTATTATTATTATTGTCACCATGTCCATCATCATTATTGTTATTATATTATAAATATTGTTAATATAATAATATCATTATAGGCCTATTATATCATTTTTATCCGACATTTAATGATAAAAGTTAAACTAAATGCATGGAGGTTTTTTTATTATTATTATTATTATTATTATTATTATTATTATTATTATTATTATTATTATTATTATTATTATTATTATTATTATTATTATTATTATTATTATTATTATTATTATTATTCTGCTGCTTACATATAGTTTAAGTTATCCTTTTCCGAGCCTAGATTTTTGTTTCGAATAATCACTACACCTTAATTCAGTGAACTATACGCAGATTCGCCTAATATGTTGTGTGACTCCGAATCAGCTGAGGAATGGGAATCTATAATGTATTGTTGGTCGAATCGGAGCCTTTCCTATTGCGTCGAGGACTACCACGCAGTAGCCTACAACGATTGCACTGAAAACACTGATAGCGACAGTGTAGCGAAAGAAACCAAGGTTAAAGAAAAAACTGTAGCGACAGCGTAGGTTTTTTAGGAAAGCAGGCTTCACATACAATACACCTTTCCAAAACGTCCGTTTGGAATATGGTTCATGGCTAATTCCTCTTTAGCTATATTATCGTTGCTTCCTTTTTTTTTTTTTTTTTGGTATTAGGTATCTTTTACGAGCCAAGATATTGCTATAAAGATGATGATTACTAGCATAAATTGAATAGATCACGTCTCCTTATTGTAAATTTTATTTGTAAGGCTACTCATACAAAAGCTAATTAGGAATTGCGTTTTATTTTTTATCTTGACTATCCTATTACATATTGACTATAACTATACCTGTGGAGGCGGTAGAATGGAAAATTGGTTTTTTCCCCAACTTGAGGTCGGGGTTTCAATCCTTTGCTGTGCAATCGCCTTACGTGTCCTTAAGCAAGGCCCGTGACTTTATATACATTGCTTCGGTCTGGGAGTAGAGTTTCGGGAGACTTCCGATCGAATCGGAGGGTTGGAACCTTTGCCACGTCCCACCTAGGGAGATTATCACACTCATGTTCCGCTTCATGCTATTTAAAAAATGGGAATAAGCTCCAGATTCTATAGTGGCTCGGCAAGGATTTTTACATAATAATTAGCCTATATCTACCTAATAACATGGGCAAATTATTATTAGGGTACAGGTTTATTGACTGAATGAGCAAGAGCTCTAACATTCAACTGTACTAGTTTGTTCGTGTACCAAAAATGGTTCGACGTAGCATTGGACATAATCGACTTTTCGTTGAGTATGATTTTGATTCGTTGGTTTAGAAGCAGGCGCGGATCCAGACCTTCGCCCAGACGAAGGTCATGGTGAAAAAAAAAATATTGACCATTTTTCCAGCAATCGTACTTACTTTCCTTGACACTTATTTTGAACATTACCATTAGGGGACATTGCTTAAATCCACACTAGCTTATATCTTACACGAGGCCCTACCAGAGAGATACATTCTGATTACATATATGGTTTTTCACTATCTAGCGCATGAAATAAACAGTGCATGCATAACGAAAGTTACGTAACCACTAGGCCTACTACGGGGAGTCCGCTCAGTTCAGTCGTACATATGTGTCTATGTTGGCATTGACACTTTTTTTAGCATTGTTGTTATAGAGCAACGTACTGTATTAGACATTCACATGAACAACAAAACGAATGAAAATATATTTGACTTAAATTGTTCCCAGCAACAGTGACGTAGGCCTATCAAGGAATTATGAAAAGGAGGGTACTGCGAAATGAGAGTCCACACCGTGGTTGGCGGTGACGCAAAAATTTCAGTATTTTATACCTCTAGATTTCCCCGGAAATGGAAATTAAATTACCTTCTAAATCTTTTTATTTTTGACGAATTGAGTAAAACAAAACGGAATTAATTAAATAGGTACTCGTACTTTAATATTTTCTTTATTGGGCACATCCCGGTTAATGGTGAGCAAAGTTATAATTTTTGTTATGACTGTTCTCCACAAAAAAAATGTTTTCCATATAAGTTGTGGAATGTAGGCCTACTGCCGCTGTGTGTTTAGATCCTTTTCTAATTGCTCGATGTATGTAGATAGGGCCTTCCTTGCTTCCATTTCCCATTGGCTGGTTCCCAAAAGAGAACCCTTGAAATAACTTCATTAATTCTGTATCAATGTCCAGCAAATGCTAACCTTCGTGCCCTCAAAGTTCTTGATACAGGGGAAATATCTCCATTCAGGTCTTTATTTGTAATATGATGATATTCAAGGCGTGTCTGAGTAATCTTATACAATATATTCGTTTATCTTTTTATAGAAATTCCATAATAAGCAATATTGGTTTTACTAAAACCCAAGGTCAACTGAGTGTTAGAGGATTCCCCCATGCAGTGACGGATTCAAGGGAAACACGTACCCAGCCGGCCCGGACACATTTTTTTCCATACAGTTAAGGCAAAATTATTTTTTTCAAGAATGGAGAAAAAACTGAAAATTATATTCCAATCCTGAGAGTGCCATTATCGGCCATCTAGAGGCGACGTAATCTAATATTTCTTACCTAAGCCCCAAATATGGTATGGCTGAGGTGTCTATTTGTAAAGGTCCCTCTCTGGGTACCTTTTATTTCGAATTGCTGGATCCACCACTGCAAGGACTACCCCCATCTGTGCGAAGGTCAGGGAAAATCCTGGATCCGCGCCTGAGAAGACAGCAACTTAAACAACACCACAGGGTTTAATCAGCGTTAATTTGCAATAAGTTATCTAGGCCTACGTGACCAAAACAAACAAGGCCGATTTGTCAGTTTAGCAACAACATTTGAGGTAATATAATTTAGATTAAATTTCAGAAAATAATTACATGTATAATATTTACCATTATGGAGTCAAGAGAATTTTACCACTGCGCAGGTGGGTGTGGTTTAACCAAGAACGACCAGTCAAATACGATTCATACGGCATCACATTCGTAAGCATGCGTCATGCATTCTCAAACTGAAAACCTTCGCGTGCACAATATGTTACGTCATTAAAAAAACCAAAAAAACAAAAAACTGTTATATATTTACGTCATTATGTTATAGATTTTACAATAATTTTTAATGCTTTACAATTACCATCTCAATGCCTTTTGGAATCTAGCTTTTTTTTCTTTCTCCACAATTAAAAAAGCCTTAGCACCAGCATTTCTAAATTATTTGAATGCAGGTCATACGTGCACTTCTGACAATTAACTAACATGTTCTAACTGGTAACTTGTTAGTCTTCAGTGACTTTCGAAGTCCATGGAGTGCAGTTATTTTTAGTCATGAGAAATAAATCTAGCTGTCACATAATTTGGACTCTCTACTCCAACTCCAAGATTAGAAGGTAATAATAAAATCTTGAAATCTAACACGTTGGTAGTCAACCCATAAAGAACAGATGAAATAACAAAAACACATATCAAAGTCTGAGCAGCAATTTTATTGGCATACATTTAAGGCTAACACTGTATATAAA
>NW_022700814.1:471968-503277 GCF_011630105.1 Anneissia japonica
GGGATACGATCGTTTAATTCATATTATGGAACCTGCTCCCAATTTTCATCAAGGAGGGAATGTCCTCTTGACTATGTTTGAGAACCCCATAAATCTTTTCACTATTTAATTTGTCTTTTCTTATTCATTACACTTGTGTGTAATAGAGATTATAAAAGGGCTCTTTACTAAAAATCTATGCATTATTATATTATAACTAAGACAGCTGAAACAATCGTACGACATACACGTCCAATGCGTGTCCCCAATCTTACACACCGATTCAATTTTGTGATCGGTTTAGTAGGCCTTCCTATCCAAATTCAGTGTGAAGGCACTTAAGGAATTCAATGGCATTACAAATTTTCTTTTCATGGCTACAAACTGAATTTTTATCTTTAAAAAAAATATCATATCTCAAGATTCCCACCTTCAACGCTGATACCGTGAAAGAATAAATGATCTTTCTTTACATGCAGTATTTATTATGAATTGTAAAAATCTGTATTTTGTACAGTTTGTCAAGAAAAACATCTCTTTGGCCACTAACAGTAATACAGTACTACACACACTAAAATATAAAACTATATTGCACCAAGTACAAAGAAATTTGTTCGTCTCCAAGAGCATCGTTTTTAATTGCATTTCTACAAAATTTAAGACTAAATGGTAAAATTCAGAATGTACAATCCTATAAAAACTATTATTAACATATTATTTACATTACCATAGATTCTTCAGTAAATAAATTAAGAACAGCATTCAAATTTTCTAAAAAATAAAACTTATCAATTTCTTATCAGAAAGTTTTTATAAGTTATGCTTTAATACACAAATTTCTAACATACAACACATTGCTACCTGAGGAGATACACCCTAAAATAAATAATGTCTCAAAGGCCTTCTTAGACGGTTTTATCAGAATAATAATTAATAAAACTAATAATAATAAAAACAATAATAATAATTTTCCCCTTAACGTCATGTTATTTTCCCATTAACGTCGCTTTTTTAATTGTTCTCTAATGTCTCCATTGTCTAAGTTCCCTTTAAGGTAGGTTTTAGTAAGATAATAATAAAAATAGCAAACAACAACAACGACAATAATAATAATAATAATAAAAATAATAATAATAGTAATAAGTGTAATAATAATAATAGTAATAATAATAACAATAATAACAGTAATAATAATAATATAGCGGCAGTTTGGCGCAGCAGTTGAGGTTCGGGCTTTCAATCATAAGGTCGGGGTTTCGAGTCTCCGCTGTGCAGATTAACTTGTGTCCTTGGGCAAGGCACTTTAGCTACATTGCTTCAGTCCACCCAGCTGTATCAATGGGTACCAGCAAACTGCTTTGGACTAACCTGCGACGGACTAGTGTCCCGTCCAGGGGGAGTACAACTCTCATCCGCTTCACACTACAGAAACTGGGGATAAGCTCCAGCCCTATGAGCCCCAGTGGCTCGGAAAGGATTTAGTCAGTTAAATTAATAATAATAATAATAATAATAATAATAATAATAATAATAATAATAACAACAAATAATTAATAAAAGCATAAAAAAAACAAAGAAACTACATACCGGTACCTAATTTTAACCAAGGTACATTATTTACCAGAACGATAAAAGGGTAGGCCTATCTGGTAGAGTTGCCTGCTACTGCTCTAATGCAGAAGCAAAAATAAAGCATGTGGACTTTACAACCAGAAACAAAAATCGACTTTGTAACTGAAAGGAAAGGTGCTACGGTATATAAATCCTATAATAAAAGACAATGAAAATAAAGCAGGCATAATGCTCCCCTACTTAACAGACAAACTTTCACGATACACACATTGTGCACACAAAAATATGATCGTTTTTAAAAATTTGGTACCAATTACATTCCGGAATCAGGCATTTGTGGTTCCATACGGATTGTACACAATTGGTGGCGGATATGCAGGATCGTTGTAGCCAGCAGTAATAAAGGGACCATTATCGTAGTTAGGGTAAAAGTTCTGTACATTCATGTTGTGATTGTGGTTGTCAGGATAAACAATGTTTGGTGGTTCTTCATATTCCATTACAACTTTTGGTTTTTTCTTTTTCTTCTTCTTTTTCTTGTGTTTGATTGGCTCTAGTGTGTTATGGTTGAAAGGGTTCACATCCTTTTCAAAACTATCGTCGTAATTAATTCTATTGGATGAAAAAAAAAAACAAACACAAGAATAACTAAATAGCAAGAAAGCTGTAGTAATTGGTTAGAGATGTATTGTCCCTTGGAAATGACAAAAAATCATAAAAAATAATTTTGAAATTAACTATAATGCTTATTTTGCAGTAACATAAAAATTATTAACTTGAGCATAGAAATTATTAAATAAAAAAAATATGTACTCTGATTTTTAACCTAGATAATTATAATAAAGATAATAAAACACTTCCAGTCACTGGAAGTGAAGTTCTATCATTTTTCGCTTTAAAATGACAGGTAAACATTTTTTAAATACACTAATTCCCATGTTCAAAATGATAGTTTTTAAGTTGCTTCAAAATGGGCAAGTTAATCTCAAAAATGATTTTTTTTTTTTCTGTATTTTGCAAGAAAAAATACATCTTTAAGATACTTGAGTGTAAATAGCCCATTTATAGTTTAAACTGTGCATGCCCATATCAAAGGTCACCTACTGTATGTTGTGTGTGTATGTGGTGTATGTTTGTGTATGGGTGTGTGTATGTATGTGTGTATGTGGTGTTTGTTTGTGTATGTATGCGTGCATGTTTGTTTATGTTGATTGACCTCAACGCGGGCATGTACACTCCAAACTACGAATTTCCTTATTCCAGTGTCTGTGCCGCCTGGATTTTTATTTCAGGACTGAAAACAATTTCATTATATATTCCCTTGTGTTGAGGTCAAAGGTTTAACTTGGATTTTACTTATTTTAAACAGAGACCTAATTCTTAGAGCACCACTAATAAATCATTTTGAATAAGGAAATCTTTAATATAATCAAATGAAATTTTTGAAAAAACTATTTAAAGAAATAGTTCAAAAAATATTAAAAATTAATATACATAATAAATGACTAAATTACAAATAATATTTATCAAATATAATTAAATCATATATCATGGAATAAACCCACTAGGCCTATATTGAATATATAGATGTATAAAGATGGTCAGTGGTATATCACAGGACTTTATACAAGGGCCTCAGAGAGGACTTTTACAGATGAGGGGTGAAGATTGTCACAGCCCCACCAGGGACTTTATCATAGAGCTGTCTCTTATACACATCTAGATGTGTATAAGAGACAGGAATAATAATTAATAAAACTAATAATATGTAACTGGAAGGAAAGGTGCTACGGTATATAAATCCTATAATAAAAGACAATGAAAATAAAGCAGGCATAATGCTCCCCTACTTAGCAGACTTTCACGATACACACATTGTGCACACAAAAATATGATATAAAAATCGTTTTTTTTAATTTGGTACCAACTACATTCCGGAATCAGGCATTTGTGGTTCCATATGGATTGTACACAATTGGTGGCGGATATGCGGGATCAT
The DNA here is from genome assembly GCF_011630105.1 of Anneissia japonica. Taxonomy (NCBI): domain Eukaryota; kingdom Metazoa; phylum Echinodermata; class Crinoidea; order Comatulida; family Comatulidae; genus Anneissia; species Anneissia japonica. The sequence goes on from NW_022700814.1 coordinate 475,519, forward strand.
TGTAGCCAGTGGCGATGAATGGACCATTATCGTAGTTAGGGTACAAGTTCTGTACATTCATGTTGTGATTGTGGTTGTCAGGATAAACAATGTTTGGTGGTTCTTCATATTCCATTACAACTTTTGGTTTTTTCTTTTTCTTCTTCTTTTTCTTGTGTTTGATTGGCTCCAGTGAGTTATGGTTAAAAGGGTTCACATCCTTTTCAAAACTATCGTCGTAATTAATTCTAATGGATGGAAAAAAAAAACAAACACAAGAATAACTAAATAGCAAGAAAGCTGTAGTAATTGGTTAAAGATGTATTGTCCCTTGAAAATGACAAAAAATAATAAAAAATAATTTTGAAATTAACTTGCTTATTTTGCAGTAACATAAAAATTATTAACTTGAGCATAGAAATTATTAAATAAAAAAAATATGTACTCTGATTTTTAATCTAGATAATTATAATAAAGATAATAAAACACTTCCAGTCACTGGAAGTGAAGTTCTATCATTTTTTGCTTTAAAATGACAGGTAAACATTTTTTTTGGTATTTTGCAAGAAAAAATACATCTTTAAGATACTTGAGTGGAAATAGCCCAATTTATAGTTTAAACTGTGCATGCCCATATCAAAGGTCACCTACTGTATGTTGTGTGTGTATGTGGTGTATGTTTGTGTGTATGTATGTATGTATGTGGTGTTTGTTTGTGTATGTATGCGTGCATGTTTGTTTATGTTGATTGACCTCAACACGGGCATGTACACTCCAAACTACGAATTTCCTTATTCCAGTGTCTGTGCCGCCTGGATTTTTATTTCAGGACTGAAAACAATTTCATTATATATTCCCTTGTGTTGAGGTCAAAGGTTTAACTTGGATTTTACTTATTTTAAACAGAGACCTAATTCTTAGAGCACAACTAATAAATCATTTTGAATAAGGAAATCTTTAATATAATCAAATGAAATTTTTGAAAAAACTATTTAAAGAAATAGTTCAAAAAATATTAAAAATTAATATACATAATAAATGACTAAATTACAAATAATATTTATCAAATATAATTAAATCATATATCATGGAATAAACCCACTAGGCCTATATTGAATATATAGATGTATTAAGATGGTCAGTGGTATATCACAGGACTTTATACAAGGGCCTCAGAGAGGACTTTTACAGATGAGGGGTGAAGATTGTCACAGCCCCACCAGGGACTTTATCATAGAGGGCCCCAAGAGGAACTTTTGAAGTTTGGGGGGAGGGGGGGTTAAGATCATCACAGCCCCAACAAGGACTTTATCATAGAGGGCCCCAGTGAAGGACTTTTACATATGAGAGGTGAAGATCATCACAACCCACTCACCCCCCTCCCCCAATGTTATAATAAAGGGCCCCAGAGAGGGATTTATGAGGGGGTAAAATCATCACAGAGCCCTCCACCACCCTCTATGGCTGATTAAGTACAAATTCATTGGATCCTTCCAACATGACATGTTATTCTCAAATAACTTCATAATTTGTAATTTAAATGGATGACATCAAATTAAGTTATTTCCAACATTTCATTGTTTGAGATTAACATATTGATCCCAGTTGGTCTCTATAATTATCACTTTAAATTATATTGGAAGATAAAATAAGAAAGAAAATGAAGTATAGTAATAATAATAATAATAGTTTATTCTTATATTGCCCAAGAAACTAGTTGATTGATCTAATAAGGAGGTGAATTTGTATGAAAAATTTGATAATAAAACTAACATCAAGGATGACTAGCGGCATTATTGACGAGAAAAAGCCTTGTAAAACATGGAAATAAATTATTTATAATTAATTGGTATGTATGGTACAGCAGTGTGCCTGTTAGAATGTGCAATTTTACTGTTCCCTGGTACGACTGTTTGATCTAGATTAATTTTTCAATGGTTCTACATAGTGTTGTAGAAAACAAATAATATTTGTTGCTAGTAGATCATTCAAGGTTAGGGTTGGGGTGTCATTACTGGATAATTCCTTCTGGTTTTTGGTAAGCCACTTTATCAACATTTTCTCTCACTTTACATAAAGGGCCATCCAAAATTTTCAAAAGAGTACAAAATATATGTTTTAGTGGGGGAGGGGTGGAAAGTGCAGACTTAAGTACTCTTTTATGAAAAAGATAAAATGAGGATCTAGAAATGACACAAATCAAACTTTAATGGTGAACTCTTTCTGGGGGAGGGGAGGGGTTACTGAAAAAATTCAGTTTTGTACTCCTATGAAAATTATGGACGACCTTGTGGGCACTTAATACGTTTGTATGACAATGGACAGATTACTAGCTGCAACCACGGAGTACTCCCTCAAGGGGCTGAGTATGTGTTCTAGACTTTTCCACCCAGTTACTAAATTAAATAAAGGGCTTGTCCAGATGCACAAAGAATGAAATGATATTCATCTGATTTAGTAAACAATGCTAAAATTATGGACGCACTACATGTATACATTAAAGTATGAACCCACTAGATGTATAGGTTAAATGACAGACGCACTAGATGTATACGTTGAAGGATGGACACACCAGATGTATACATTAAAGTATGGACGCACTACATGTATACATTAAAGTATGGACGCACTAGATGTATACATTAAAGTATGGATGCACTAGATGTATACATTAATGTATGGATGCACTATGTATACATTAAAATATGGACCCACTAGATGTATACATTAAAGTATGGACCCACTAAATGTATACATTAATGTATGGACCCACTAGATGTATAGATTAAAAAATGGACCCACTACATGTATACATTAAAGTATGGACGCACTAGATGTATAGATTAAAGAATGGACACACTATTGTAGATGTATAACGTAATAATAATAACTCTGGATTTATATAGCGTCTCACGTTGACACAACCTCGAGGCGCTTAACAACAACACAGAAGAAAAACCAAAACAAATGCAAATGTACCAAAAAAATTATTGTCAAATATTTGGTTTTAGGTTAGTTAAATTAAGTTCAAATGATTGGTTTGATGATTATCAATAAACGTTATTATTACAATGCTTTGGTAATTTGAATCATTTCAAGGCCTGTTACTTTCCTATTCATCCCAAAGCCTTTCATTTTTCTTTCCCTTGTACAATAAAGTATAGACGCACTACATGTATACATTAAAGTATGGACCCACTAGATGTATAGATTAAAGTATAGACGCACTAGATGTATACATTAAAAGTATGGACGCACTACATGTATACATTAAAGTATGGACGCATTATATAGATGTATACATTTTAAAGTATGGATGCACTAGATGTATACATTAAAGTATGTACCCACTAGATGTTTAGATTAAATGACAGACGCACTAGATGTATACATTGAAGGATGGACGCACTGGATGTATACATTAAAGTAAGGACACACTACATGTATACATTAAAGTATGGACGCACTAGATGTATACATTAAAGTAAGGACACACTACATGTATACATTAAAGTATGGACGCACTAGATGTATACATTAAAGTATGGACACACTAGATGTATACATTGAAGGATAGAGGCACTAGGTGTATACATTGAAGGATAGAGGCACTAGATGTATACGTAAAGTATGTAGGCACTAGATGTATACATTAAAGGATAGATACGACTCAAGAATAATGTTGATGCTGAATATAAACTCTTACATGTACTGTGTGCCTTCAGTCGATTCTGAATAATTAGAGTCGCTGTAAAGTAGAATTGCACATAAATAGCTTTAATTCGATTTTAATCTCGAGAAAAAAAAAAGAGACGTATTCCACATAGACTAACTTTTCGACATGTAATAATAATGGCGAGGATAATGATGATAATGGACGAGCAGTAAGGCAGGGGCGCCGCTGCCCACAACCATAATATCGGTGCTTCGAACAGCATGCTCGCTCACGGTTCTGGTGGGGAAACAAGTCTTCTTGAATCTCGAATAAGGACTAAGCATAAACCTTAGGCCCAGTGAATGCAATGGCTTGTGAGTAGGAGGTTAACCCGGTGTACTGGTCCATTCAGCCCCTGTTGTGGACAGACAAGAGTAGGGAATAGTTGGCAGTTTACCATGTAGGTAAGACACAAGACACAAAGAGACCCTTAGTGGAGAAGCAAGTTTACTGTAAGAGCTAATCCACCACTCAAGCGCTTTGAGACCATTTCGGTATAAAACGCTATATAAATCTAACTACATTACATTACAATGAGAGAAAAGCTTTACAAGCAATAGGTATGATACGAGGTAGAAGTAGGCTTAAAGTTTATTCTTACTTGTGGATCAACACGGTTTGCTCGTGGCAGAACTGCAAGGTGTTCAACATTTGATCCTGTAACTGGTTTTTGCAGAGGAACCTTTAAATAGAATTGAATGAAATAAAAATTAAAAATAAAAACAGCATTTTATATTTTTTTTTATACTTCTTACTGTTACAAGTTTTAATAACAAATAAAATAATAACATTTCAAAAACATTACCAATGTAAAATTTGTTTTATTTAATTATTGCAAAAAAGATGAGGTCATTTAACAGGCTGCTATGTGGGTGTGGCCTGGGTAAAACTTAGATCTGGGTCCGATACTTCTTTCAGTTTAAGGAATGTACAATACGGAGCTTTTTACAGAAGAACTTAAGAGATTATTGTTTACACACTCACTCTGTACCTCTGTCAACAGTCTGGATTTAAAACAATTTTGTAGCAACAATTCAAAATGTGTGTGCAAACTATGCACACTTTGCTATTAACATCACTTACCTTGTTTTGTCTCCGTTCAACAATAAGTGGAAGGGAAATTCCATAGTTATCGTTCACTAATTTTCTGTTCTGTGTACTAAATGGGTCATGTAATGCCTTCATGTTATAAGTGAATTTAGCCTGCAAAATATAAATAATTATAAAAATAATAATCAATAACTATAACAATATAAATTACTAGTTAAACACCTGAATTAAAAAATTAATATCGTAACTTTACCAACAGCCTACAACAACAAACCTTTTTTATATTTATTTATTTATTATAGAGTGCCAGTCAAACTTTAAAATTGACCAAGGTCAGGAACACATGCTTGTCCCACAAACACATGTTTAAGTACATTATTTTGGGGGACCAAGGTAAAGATATCCAATGGGTAGTCCATTTGTATACAATTCTTTTGATTATTACATATCAAAAGTCACAGGTAACTCATTTACCTGCTGTCCTGGTGATGGTCCAAAAGGCCCACCAGCCCCAGTTGGCTCTATGGCAGTATATCGAGGTAGGGCACGTCTGAAAAAAAAAAAAAAAAAAAATTATATATATAGTTTAGTGTATGGCAGATAATCAAATTAGTTTAATATTATATGGTAGTCCACTACTTTTTTCAGACTTTTGAACGCCGTAGTGTGAGCATGTATATTGACTCTGACGGTGCTTTTTTTTCTGCCAAACCAACATTCATGATAATTTGAATTGTAGAAAATATCACTAAAATATATCAAAACCTTGTGTATGATCCAACAACTGGCTTGCGGTTGGAGAAGTCTGATGACGTCAGATCCCATAATGTTTCTCTGGTAAAACAAAAAATACAATGGACAGATTACTAGCTGCAACCACGGAGTACTCCCTCAAGGGGCTGAGTATGTGTTGTAGACTTTTCCACCCAGTTACTAGATTAAATAAAGGGCTTGTCCAGATGCATAAAGAATGAAATGATATTCATCTGATTTAGTAAACAATGTTAAAATTATGGACACACTACATGTATACATTAAAGTATGAACCCACTAGATGTATAGGTTAAATGACAGACGCACTAGATGTATACGTTGAAGGATGGACACACCAGATGTATACATTAAAGTATGGACGCACTACATGTATACATTAAAGTATGGACGCACTAGATGTATACATTAAAGTATGGACGCACTACATGTATACATTAAAGTATGGACGCACTAGATATATAGATTAAAGAATGGACCCACTAGATGTATACATTAAACTATGGACGCACTAGATGTATACATTAAAGTATGGATGCACTACATGTATACATTAAAGTATGGACGCACTAGATATATAGATTAAAGAATGGACCCACTAGATGTATACATTAAACTATGGACGCACTAGATGTATACATTAAAGTATGGATGCACTAGATGTATACATTAAAGTATGGACGCACTAGATGTATAGATTAAAATATGGATGCACTAGATGTATACATTAATGTATGGATGCACTATATGTATACATTAGAATATGGACCCATTAGATGTATACATTAAAGTATGGACCCACTAGATGTATACATTTAAGTATGGACCCACTAGATGTATACATTAAAGTATGGACCCACTAGATGTATAGATTAAAGTATAGACGCACTAGATGTATACATTAAAAGTATGGATGCACTAGATAGATGTACTGTATACATTTTAAAGTATGGACGCACTAGATGTATACATTAAAGTATGTACTCACTAGATGTTTAGATTAAATGACAGACGCACTAGATGTATACATTGAAGGATGGATGCACTGGATGTATACATTAATGTAAGGACACACTACATGTATACATTAAAGTAAGGACACACTAGATGTATACATTAAAGTATGGACACACTAGATGTATACATTAAAGTATGGACACACTAGATGTATACATTGAATAATAGAGGCACTAGATGTATACATTAAAGTACTGTATGTAGGCACTAGATGTATACATTAAAGGATAGATTATACGGCTCAAGAATAATGTTGATGCTGAATATAAACTCTTACATGTACTGTGTGCCTTCAGTCGATTCTGAATAATTAGAGTCGCTGTAAAGTAGAATTGCACATAAATAGCTTTAATTCGATTTTAATCTCGAGAAAAAAAAAAGAGACGTATTCCACATAGACTAACTTTTCGACATGTAATAATAATGGCGAGGATAATGATGATAATGGACGAGCAGTAAGGCAGGGGCGCCGCTGCCCACAACCATAATATCGGTGCTTCGAACAGCATGCTCGCTCACGGTTCTGGTGGGGAAACAAGTCTTCTTGAATCTCGAATAAGGACTAAGCATAAACCTTAGGCCCAGTGAATGCAATGGCTTGTGAGTAGGAGGTTAACCCGGTGTACTGGTCCATTCAGCCCCTGTTGTGGACAGACAAGAGTAGCTGGTACTGGTTTACCGGGCAGCTCAGACACGTAGAGACCCTTGGGGAGAAAAAAGTTGCTGTGCAGGCTAGTCCACACCTCAAGCGCTTTGAGACTTCTGTATAAAGCGCTATATAAATCCAACCACATTACATTATAATGACGATGACAATGACAGTGAAGATGATTGATTAATGATAAAAATAAAGTGATAATGAATGATGATGACCATTTTAGTGCTGATGATAAAAATAATGATGGTTATGATATCAATAATAATAATAATAACAATTTAGCCAGGATGCGAGAATAGGCGAAAGCCCAAACAATCAATGTACTCGCTCCATAGAACACAAAATAAAAATAACAAATTTAAACTTAGATACTAAAAATTTAAATTAAAATTAGTTAATTAATACATTGAAATAAGATGTTTTGTAAGAGCAGACTTAAATAATGAAATTGATTGATAATTTTGAATAATAATTATAATTATAATTTTGATAATGATGATGTCTAGTTGTAGTGATTATGATCATGGTACTTATGATTCAATTTAATAATGCTGTTTTAATAATAATAATAATAAAAAAGTATAAGATGTTTAATGTGCCAATTCCATGATAAAAAATGCAGAGTAAATATTTGCTTTTAAATTAACATTATACTCAACTATCGTAGTTGGAAATAAAAACAAGAGGAGTGGTTTCAACTACACAAGGTACAGACAGAAAAGATAAGATGTATTGTTTTAACCTGATTAATATTAAACAACCTATAATTTTAAAACTTACAAACACAAAAAATATAATAATGAACAAAACATTATTATATAAAAATACAAAAGAGATAAAAACAAAATCCATAATCAAATTCTCAGCATAATACACAAAATTTATTTCAGCACCACTGAATAACAAAATATAAAAATTATACGAACTTTGAATATACGTATTGCTCAGGTGGTGGTGATGTTTCATCTGGCACATACTCAACTGTCCCATGCTTGGAATATCCATTCTCAGTCACTTCCTGCCTCTCAGGGCTGTTGGATCTTGAAGAAGGATTTTTTTTAATATACTCATCACTTTTGTTGGATAAGTAAGTCGACTTAAAGTAATTGTATCCTTCAAGATTTGTTGGTATTTTTCGTAGTTTGGTTGCGGATTCTTCTGCTGTTAGGTCTCCTTTATCCTTGGTGTCATCCATTTGTATATTCACTTGATATCGTTCCTAAAAAGAAGTTATATATTTAAATTTATTGATAAGACATATTGTTGAATAGAATTAAAAATAGTTTAATTAATTTTATGTACAATTACGGTAGAATTTTGTTCAAACTTTCTATTGAAATATTTTTTTTTCTTTGACAACCAACTGTTGTGTGCACATATTTGGTCATATGTCTATAATGGGAGGTCATCATGACCATATTTAGTCATGTCACATGTTCCATTGTTCATGTTTATTAGGTCTACTCGTCACAACCTCACTGACAAGGCATGTACGGTAGTTTGTTGTCAACAAAAATCTACTCTTCCAACAACAACCAATGGAGTGGGGTTGAATAGCTTGGTACTTAAGATGCTTGCCTTCCAAACCCAGGGTTCTGGGTTCAATGCCTGTCATGGTACCAGGATTCTTTTCTAACGATCAACACATCTGCAATCTTTAAGACTCATATTGAGACTTAGTTTTATGTAGAGATCTCATGTGTATGTTATGCCTCTTAGAAAAGTGATTAAGTTTGCTGTTTGGCACATCTTTGGCCCTGGGCTTAAGTGAAGACCATGGACTGACATATAATGAATCTCTACTACTTCAAGTGATCAACTGACCTTTCTTATTGCTAGGGAAACTTCCCTCGGAGTATCAGGAATGGCATACGCCAGAAAGAACATGAAGGCAAACACAATATGCTGTTGTAAGAAAACAAACAAATATTATCATTTATATACACAAAATATGATTTAGATAAACAGAAATTAAGCAATAATATTTAAATAAAAATAAAACAGTAAGAAATATTTTTTGTTTTCCATGAAATCATTACAAAGAAGGGACAAAAAAATGAGCAGAGGCTAATCCTGAAAGCCTATTTCAGATGGGGTCCCTGATACAATTATGCATTTTATTTTATTTATCAATTTCTTGTTTAACCTGGGTTAACAACTCAGTTTTTTTTAACGATTTATTGGGTTCACTTTTAGATCAGTGGGATCCATCACTTTGATGGTGCACCCAAGAACAAAATAAAATATAAAAAAAGGAAAGTAAAAAGGAATTTCAAAAACAACTTATATTTAAAACTATTATTATTATTGTTGAAAATTAATATTATTATTTATTCAAAACATAAACTTACTTCAAAAATGAGGACTATCCAGAGCTTGCCTTCCTGGTCATAATCCTGACCCCACTGAGCAGTGAAAGAGATAATAAACGCATTGCTAATTACTCCTGCTATGTTGAGGAAATTCAGGATTGCAAACCACATACCTGAAATTGGAAAAATATACAAGTATTAAAGACAAATTAACTTTCTGGATACCCGACTGGGTAGGACTTTGTTGATAAATGGTTGGCAAAAATAAGAGGCTTATACCATCCAACTTGGTGTAAATATTACACATTTATTTATTAAAAGTATGTGACAACATCTTCTTTGTATTGGACGCAGCTGAAGAGAAGATGAAACATTGATACAGTTTAACACGTTAATTGCCAAGCCTTTTTTCCTAGTTCCATCCCAAACACCAAGGCATAAATGGTGCCACCATAATCAAAATCATTGCAATTAACTGTAGTGAAGCACGAACAAACATACGGCAGCTATTTTTAGATCATTAATTTGGGGCAAGAGTTTGTGTTCTGCTAGTTTATGCGCAATATAATAGTGGTCAGTTGGACAGGTGTGGACGTGAACTTATGTCCTCGGAGTCTCGAGTGAAACCTGTCTGATGTGAATGCACATCACTGGCAGCCAACGTGTTAATCGGAAGCGGATTTAGGAGGGGCGGGGTCGGCTCCGGCCAAGGGCCCCCATTTCGGAAAGTAAAATAAAAGAAAAAGAAAGAAAAATAAATAACATATCGCTCAAAACGGGCATCGATAGAACAAATGCCCCTGGAGCCCCTAGGGTAATGTTGTCTCGATCAGCCCTACTTTTGGACCCCCCTTTCAGACATCTCTCGATCCGCCCGTTAATCACTTACCAATATCTTGTGATATATATGGGACCGGTCTTCTGTTGAACCACAGTAGACGTTTAGCATCAACACGTATGTCAATCACATTGGTAAGTAACTGAATGAGCGGTGCGAGAGGAAGGGCTGATGAAAATAGCTAGAATGAAATTTAAAAAAAAAAAAAAATCATTTTTAAAGAATATAAAATAAGTTAAATTAAAAAGCACTAAAACTGGAATAAAGATTATGAATATAAAAAAAAGTACTTTTCTGCCCACACTTTTTACAATGTCTGCTTTGACAAACAATTTAATTTCTCGAACCAGAAATTATGTGGGAAAAGTGGTACATTGGTAAAGTGTTGGGCTTCCAATTGCAAAAATCTAGGTTTCAATCCAAGGCTGATCCCTTGTATGTTTTCTTGTGCAAGGCACTTTATCTGTATCACCTCTCTGTCTAAGTGCATAGCCTAGTAAATTGGAATGCTTATGTGCAATAGTTGCTACATACTGGAAAACATACCATAGAATCAGTTAGTATTTCATAGGTGCTTGATCTAATGTAGGTGTGATAGGAGTTAACTAGGAGCGTGTGGTGCAACGTGTAAGGTGTTGGATTTCTGATCGTTAGATTGGGAATTCGAGATTTGACGCTCGTCGCATTGCTTGTGTCAAGGGAGCCAGGGAGCTGAGAAAGTTGTACAATGTGCGGGTCTGCCAACTCAGTATCCAGTGACCAGGGAAATAATGATGCCAGCGCCTTGTATAAATCGCTTTGTATAATCTGCGGATTGTGTTAGGACTATATAAATTCTGATTCTAAAAAAACTTTTCTTATACACTATCAAATACAACATCAATTGTACTAAGATAAATTATTTTGTGTACCATTAGGTAGCCATACATAATGATCTTCTCATTGTACTCCCACAGTGTGAAATCCTTGACGGGTGGCTTCAATCGTTCTTTCTCTATAAATTCCACATCCTCTATCTTAATTTTCTCAGATGCTGCTACTTTCGCCTTCCGACAACATTTCCGTCTTCGCCAAAGCTTCTTTAAAAATCTATGTTATAATAACAGTAATAATAATAATAATAATAATAATAATAATAATAATGTCAATATAAGGCACAAATAAACAAGGGACCCTTCAAAATGTAAATCCACTTCTAGGGATTTTAGAGGGTTATCCCTAATACCACATGATTTTATTAATTTTTATATTCATGTTGTTTTACAATTGTTTTGTATATTTCATGTATGGTATTACAATAAATCAAATCAAATCAAATGAAGGTCTCTACACACAATGTCCAAGTAAACAAAAGGTAAGGTGAACGTAAAGAAAAGAAAAGGCAGAAAAATGATTAAAAGGACAGAGAAAATAACAAAACTGCAGCAGCTTTGAAGCATTTTGCTCGACCTTAGCAACAGTATCCAAGGGGCTGGGCTTAAAGGAACATTCCAAGCGTATTATAAATATAACCTGCACTACAAGCAGTTAAACTAACTGAGCTGGCTAGGAAATACTTAACTTTCCCATCCAAGGGTTCACGTTCCAAACCATGTTTGTTCTGGTGTATGCCCATAGTCATGATGTGCCTATATATGGTCGTGATGTGATGTCATCATGATCATATATAGGCAAGTCACATGTTCCTTCGAAATAAAATTTGACAGTCTAGGAAAAACTCCTCTCCAGCTGCCTCGAAATCAGATTTTGTCCTTGTTCTTAATGACAACCAGCTCAGATTGTCACTGATAATCAGCTGATGATGTTACATTGTTAAAGATTATCAATTTATCCCATGCAAAAAAATGAGGGTCTCTGTGCACTCATATCTAGACTAGAGTAGATAGGCATCAAGCAATTGAATCATGGAATAAAACTTTAAGACATGAGGACTCTCAATCAACACTTACGGAAGAATCAAATCCTTTAGGAATTTTGGGAAAGGCTTCATCAACATGAGGACAAAGACTTGCAGGGAGAGAAGAGACATACAGTTGTTGTCATCACAGGGATCCACAAACCTCTCACCCATATTCAGAAAACCAGAATCTGTTGTTAACTGTAAAAATAATTGTAACATTTAATCAAATATTCTGGTCATTTTAACATTTAATAAAGCTAATTTCTCCTTATAAAAGTCTGAAAATTTACTCACTATTGATCAAGCGTTTAACTCTGGGCCTACTAACTACTAGTTGCCTTTAAGCCTGGTTCTCACGAGAGCCCTAGTATCCGAATCAGGAGCTAACCGCTAGCGCTAACAGTTAGAGAACGCCCGATCGGTTAGCAGTATCCGGATACTGCTAACGGTTAGCAAGCGCTATCAGTTAGCAAGTTGAGCGAGTTTTTATCAGCAACCAATCACACGTACGTGTTTGCAATTTCCAGTTTCTTATTGGCCAGTGATTCGATCATCATATTTTTGGTATCCTGTTCGGGTTCTTCTCGTATGGACAAACGGCAGCTAACGGTTAGCAGGATCCGGATCCTGCTAACCATTAGCTGCCGTGTGAGAACCTAGGCTTAGAAAAGTTCACACAAAGAAGTTCCAAGGTGTACGAAAAGAATTCCTTTGTACTGTGATTTGACCTCAGTCAAAAGTTATCTTTTTTCGCATTTGGGGCTTTTTCCGTTAAAATATGATTCTCATCCGATAATTTATCAAGAACTATGGGCCCTGTTTCCGCAATGAAAAATAGCAAAATGGCTGCTTTCCGATAATTTATCGGGTAATAGTGCTACAGAAACATTGTAACATTATACATTAGTAGTCTAATCATTCTTCCCCCAACATGATGGCGTGCATTTCAATACTTGGCGTATGTGTTATACTTTCTAGTAGTCATCTTGTTAAATATATTTTTTAAAATGTAGTCTTACATCACGGAAGAAAGCGATGTAGAATAGCGACGTGTAACTGTTAACAAACTGAAATGCAAACAGCTTGATGATGAGGGCGTCTTCATACATTGTCTGTGTCCGATGATTCTCTGTAAAATATAAAGAATGATGCAATAGTATCTTCAACAAATTAAGCTAATAATAACGTTGAAAATAACAGATGAAATCAACAAAAATAACAATGTAGTTTAATGTAATTTCACCTTACAAGAAATAAAAAATTACACTAACCCCAGTCAGTGAGCTTGTAAGCAACGTATTCATAGACTTTACCGAGCGTCATAATGCATGCTGAGTTGAGGACAGTACTCGTCAACGATGCATACAGAAGTTGTTCGATAGACGAGCCATCACGGAATAAGTACGACATGATTAAACGATACAAGATCACAGATATGGCACTGGCAACAACTAAGGAGGCCTAGAAATATGATAAATTAGAAATAATAAAATAAGTAACATTTAAGGAATCCTGCTAGTGCAACAACATTATGAGTGCAGCTTAGCTCAGTTGGCTAAACTGGTTGGTAGCCACTGTGTGTGCGCTGAACCGTGCAGATTTCTTGGTCCCCGGTACAATTCCCATCGCTGATATCCTTGTATTTCAGCTGGAGGGCTGAAATTCAAGTTACGATAGCGCACCGTCTTTCCCATGAAACATTTAATCTGTTGGTCCCATGTGCATTATACAACAATACAATACAATACAAATTTCTTTATGCCCCATTTGCACATTAAAGAACGCAGTACACTCTTTGGAAAAGAATAGGGGATTATCTTTAGGTGTATGGCCTACTAACCAGAAGAAAGCTGGAAATAAGTTTTCTTTAGACTTTTGTGGGTTATCCTTGGTGTTTATATTGAATAAATCAATCAATCCAAAAACAAAAAGAAGATATACAAATGTTCCTTTTACCATAAAAACGAGAATACTAAATGATGTTATAAACTTGAGAAACTGCTTGTAGAAGGGGTAGTACCAATCGGGCAAATCAGAGACGGGATCCTGTAAAGATAGAAACAATGATTGTTATCAGCTTTTGTCATAGCTATTTTATGTAATAATAGTTGGACTTTATTTAATACATAAAACTTTATGCACTTGTGTTATATAAAGTTACATAAAAGTTCCTGACTACCTAGCCACCAAAGAGGTTCTTATAGAAGCATATTAAGCTACGTTCACATCGAAAAAAAAGAGGTGAGTTGCTACGTATTTTTAATGCTGCTTTCACATCGCGCATGTAACACGGTTGTTCGGGTTAAGTACGTATGCGTTTGATTGGTTCGAACCGACCAAGCTTGTTGCTGATTGGTAAATAAAAAAAAAAAATCTACAATTTCAGGATACAAATGGCTCTCAGATCCATCGGTCCAGATCCAGAGTCTGGATTGAAAAACGTACAAATTTGATGTGAACGGTCCTATTCTTTACCACTGAACCCATTTTTTAACTCCGGACTGCTGTGAACGTAGCTTTAAGCTTAAATGTTAACATCATTCCACAGTGACTGAAATGAGTCATAGCATCGGGGTAATCCCTTATTCTTTTAAAAGATGCAATGGGTTATTTAAAGTGCATCTTAAGTCGTTATCAAAGAAGACTTGGTTCTACCAATGGAACCCTGGATTAGGATCTGCTTGAACTACCTGTAGCACCGATTCAATTCAATTTAATTTAAATCTATTTCAGGTTAACATTTGTGACCCAAAATCATGAAAGGGGTGTAAACCTGTCCTCAGCCAAAATGTTATTGTTATGGTGGCATGGAACATATCATTTACTTTAAAATGACAGTTAAATGAACTCAATCAGGTGTCTGGAAGCAAAGTTATGGCCGTTTGAATAATTATCATCTTATCAACTTTCTTAAATCAAGTTTTGAGAAAAATGCTTTTATTTTCGGCAGGTTCTATTCATTTTTCACTAACTCATATCCGAAAATGGCTAAATTTTACCTTCTACAGTTGGAATTTTACACTCAAACTTCAGGAATATTAAGAATAATAGTTATACTTTATTTATTACACAAAAACCCAATTCAAAATTCATGTTCTACGGCCTATTATGGCTATTGAGGCTTGTTTCTCAATACAGCGCAGTGTGAGTTTACAGATCATGAGTCACATTTGTACAAAAATACATACATCAAATTACAAGCCAATGTTAAAGCAGTAGGTAGAACGTCACCCTGCCTTACCGCTCGGTCACATTACAGAATTTTAACTGTAATGTACTAGTATGACTAAGAAAGGCTTACTATAAACAGATGCTCATTCTCAGCCATAGTAACAGCTGTTGCAGCACTACACACTTCAAAATGCCAAATTTAAAATGCCATTAGCTCTTCCTTCCTTACAGTATTTTACAGATTACATTTATTGCATCACATCTAAATCTAAAAATATTGGAAATTACATAATACTTTCTTACCGGTCTTTCTTTGGTTCCATAGAACTGGGGTCTATCAGGCTCCGTGACTTCAAACTGATCTACATCCCATTCGTAGGCTAATTTAGCATTTGTTCTTTTCCATATCTCCAAAAACACAGTACCTATGGAAAAAAAAATAATATAAAATATAAAGATAAAAAGCATATATACATGTATACTGGTATTAGCCTGGTTGTAAAACTGCTGAAATGAACTTTAGCGGGAAAAAAGTAAAGGAAAATTAATTTTTGGTTTTTCTGAATCAGCATACCCTATAGTGTCTCAGAAAAAAAAATCCCCATGCCTAGGGCTTGTCTCAAATTTTGGCCTAAAATACCCTATTTTAAACTATTTAAGATGGGGGTAGGGGAAATAAATTTATGTTTTTGGTCACTTTTACATATACTGTGGTTATGAAATGTAACAACAACTTGGCTATATAGTTATTCATCACTCTCATTAAAAAATTTGATCGGAATGATGACGTCATCATGACAAATTCCAATATGGCGTCCATTATGGTGAGAAAAACTATGTTTTTTAATATAAAAATAATTTTATTGTTATCAAAGAAATACAATCTCGATACAATATTATACATACATACAGCATTAAAAAAAAACATATAGGCCCTATATATAATTAATGAACTAATACAAAGTTAACCCAACGAAAAAACGAAATAGTAAATTTTCCCTTTAAAATACCAATTTTTGGATCGGGGTATGGGAGACATGTTTATGTTTTTGGTCACTTTTAGAGGTTTTTAGTCACTTTTAGGGGGTTTTTTTCTATAACTGTGAAAACTGACAGACCTTAGTTAAATACTTACCCATTATAGTCGTTCAGTGGCGGCCCAGGGGAGTCTGATAGGGTGGGTCCAAACACAGGGCCGACTAGACCCTCGGACAGAGTCCCGGAATAAACGTCCCTGGGATAGTTTTTTTTTTAGCTTAGTATGGCCCAAAATTTTGCTTTTAAGCCAAAATATTAGGGATTGGCAATCAAAATAATGTTATAAGGATAAGCAAAACTTTATTTGTGGTGTGGCGACCTTGTCGTGGCATCGGACGAAGGGAGTCTAGGCCTGTCTGACGGGAATTCTCCACCTCCCAAACAAATTTGGAATGATGACGTCAACACACCAAATTCCAAGACTACGGCAATCAAAATTAAAGGAAATGTTTACCTATTTAAATTTAATCTTTCTACCTACATTTTTCTTCTATCAATATTATTATACTATTATGTTGTTACTTTATAATATTATTAATGTAGTATATAATTATAAAAAAAATTATAGTTTATAATTCACATTAATATTAGTGTTAGTACTGTTTTTCTTATACTGATGTCATTATTATTATTATCATCATCATCTTCCTCACTGTCATCTCCTTCCTCATTATACTCCCTATTATAAGGAGGATGTTGATGATGAGGAGGAGAAAAAAGATGATTAGGATGATGGTGAGGATGAAGATGATGGTGATTATGATTGATAATAATGGTTGTTGATAATAATGATTGTGATGATGGTGATGAGAATGATAGAAAATTATTAATGAGAATGATGATGATGAATGATGAGAATCATTCCTCTCATCCTCCCCCTCGTCCTCATCTTCTATATTCTATATGTGTACATTGCTTTGATGAGATTGTATTTTATACAGTAGTAATGATAATAATACTAATAATCTTACAAAAATAACCATTTTTCCCGCCAAGATAAATGCCATCTTGGAAATTGGCACTGATCATTTCAATCAAATTTGATAAAGACAATAAAGAGTAACTAGTTTACTAAGTTTATTGTCAATTTTCACATTTATAGCAAAACTAGAAGTGACTAAAATAATGCCATAGTTTTTTTTCAATTTACCCCGATCCGAGTCCAGAAATTGAATTGTTGGGCCTTTCAGAGCAAAATTTCGCTATTTCTTTTTCCAGTGGGTTTGTATTCTGATGATATTATTATTATTATTATTATTATTATTATTATTATTATTATTATTATTATTATTATTATTATTATTATTATAATATATATATATATTTATATATTATATAAATGTTTTACCGCCAAAATGGCGGACATCTTGGAATTTTTTGTGATGACGTCATCATTCTGTTTAAATTTTTTAACGAAAGTGAAGAGTAACTATTTAGCCAAGTTCTAGTTACATTTGATATACATAACATATGTAAAAGTGACTAAAAACATACGTATTTATCCCCTACCCCCATCTTAATTAGTCCAAAATATGATATTTTATGTCAAAATTTCAAAGTGCTATAAAAAAAGTTGCCCAAGATCTAAGAATGGGGATTTTTTTTCTGAGACACTATATGATATACTGATTCAGAAAAACCAAAAATAAATTTTCCTTTACTTTTTTCCCGCTAATTTCCTACTGCACCCAGGCTATATATATAAATAAAATACACAGTATAGCATTATTATGAAATTCTGGAACTCTTTTTATACTATAAACACCCAAATTCAACAATCATACAGCAAAGAATAAAACACTACATGATATGCTTCAAAACATTGTATTTCCAAAAATTGCCTTTTTATATCAACACCTTCACGAGGGGGTTCGAATTGCATTTGTCGTTTCATTATAATTCAACTTACCCCAAAGACATATAATGAGGGCGTAAAATGGTGTTGCTTTGCTGTCAAACGAATCCTTGAATATTGTCAACATCTCGAAAGCTAAATCTGATATGCTGAAGTAAAATCAAAATGTTTAAGTGAAGCTTACATGAGAGTAAAAACCATAACAAGTTATTGCAATCCTTTACTACCAACAAATCCAGCTTTGGAGGAAATAAATGTTTTTTTGGGTGTTCGATAAAAAACTCGGCAATGGTAATGAGATACAGAATATTGAATGCACATGATGTACATGTACATGTTAAAAACAGTTGTCTTCCTCCAGAACTTGGACTTAAAAAGACAGCTATGTATGGCAGAGGAATTAGAAGCTAAGAAATGTATTCAAGGAGGGAGGGAAAGCAAAGAAATTGGATACACAGAATCAATAACAGCTGTAAATGCTATTGTCTATATTACTCACTGTATTAATATTGTACATTTTAAACTACATCAGCAAAAAAGGAGTAAAGTTAATTTAGTTAATATTAGTAAGTAAGAGAGTGGAGGGAAAAATTGTTCAAGAGAGAAGAGTGTATAATATTAAGTACTCTGTTCAGAGTGTAAAGTTTAGTGTTGCTAATTGAGTATTTTTATTCTTGTTGTGTCCACACACTTGCTAGATTCTTTGTTTCAGTTATAGCTGGACCAAGTTTCTAGCAAAATTTTGTATTCGCCAGATTTAGATGGCATGACAAAAAGGGTGATACAAGCGGATGTTGAATTGATTTTGTGTGTGGTGGTGGTAGAATTAGCGTTATGCAGGGCCTCGACAAGGACACTTCTATCACAACCATGGTCATTGTAAATTTGAACCGAAAAGTCCACTGTTTAACCTCAGAGAAATTATAATACATACTCCAAGTATTGAAATACATGCCATTGTGTTGGGATTCAATATTTCAACATTAATTATGTCATCATCTTTAGTTGTAAATTTGTTGTATTGTTTTCAAAAACTGTATGCCCATATATAGTCATGATGTGATGACATCATGACCATATTTAGTCATGTCATATGCTTTGTATCAGATATAATGTGTACACTACCTCTCCCCTGCTAGTGCGATCTCTGTAGTGACATTGGCTAGCCTGCTGATGTCTTCTGAACTGTTGTACAAACTGATGTTCATTTCCAGTTCATTCTTCAGAATTTCAAGGTTATTTAACCTTTGTTCTTCCAAATCTTGCTCATGGCGATAGTTATCAATACTATATATTTTTTTTTTACGAAGAAGAATAATTGTGACAAATCATAAAAATATGTTATTACAAAATACATCATCATAATATCAAACAGAGAACACTGAGGTGCCAGAGCCAAACTTTCCAACATCCTCATTGATACAGACCCCAAGGAAGACAACAAAAACTTTTAAAATGAATTCTGACAAATATAAATCTCACATGTGTCCACAATACAATTATATAGCAATATTGTCTACAAATACAATATGCTGAGTCACATTTAACTGAATTTTTACTGTTTTACTTTTACCTCCAAAATGTTTAAGGGGATTAATTTATTAATATTCAATGAGACATGCTTTTGTACCTTTAAATTTTGCATGTAGAATCAGTAGTAACTTTACCATTATTTTAATATATTTTTTGTTTAATAAAATACCAACTTGTTTGTAATACGTTAAAAATAATATATTTTGCTATGTTATACTTGGATGATATCTATACAGAAATGCATAAAACCCCACAAACACACATTTTCCCTAGTATTTTACAGTACTGCTCACAATATTAGATAAATGTGTTTACCTCAGTAACAGTCCATATATCCACAGTGCAACACCAAGCAGCATTGGTAGCCACAGCATCGTAGTCATACAACCTATCCACGCAAAATAGAGGGCGATCTTCTCTCCAAAATAATTGCGTATTTTCCACATGGGTTGGAATTTGAAAAACTTTACCCAAGTTCGTTGCATGTCCTATAATATAAAATGTGGCAGACATCAAGTTTTTTTGAGCAAAATTTGTGTGATGAACATGATATACAACTGATGTATCTAGAAGAGCACACCATGATTATGGTGATGATGATGATAATTTAATAACAAATTTATAATGTCGATGTTAATATGATGAAGATGATGATGATTATGATGACTATGATAATGATGATAATGATAATGGCAATATTAATAATGATTATGATTATGAGGACGATGACAATGATGACAATTGATAATTATTATTTTATCTTGTTTTATTTGTTTTTATTACACAGTAAATATCACACACGCACACACACCACACACAATCGAAATAGTCTAGAAACCTTGTAGTGACGGACATTTTAGTTTTTTACAAGATGTAACCATGTAAACGGAATGATGATCATGAGGATGATGACAATCAATGATATTGACGATTATAATGATAATGATGATGCTGCTGATAATGATGCTGAATAGTACCTCTCTGGGATCAAGCTTAGGATCAAATGGGATTTTCTCTTCCTTCAACAACAGCTTTGACTTCTCATCGTCGTCAATATATTCAAACGGTGACTCTTCATGGAATATGAAAGCATCGCAATATGCGCCTTTCATTATCATAAATGGAAGCCCTAATAAAAGAGGGAGAACATTTAAGGCTTCGATATTCATATTGCACTATGCATAGAACATAATGCATAGGACATAATGCATATGCATAATGCATAATTCATGACATTCATCCTAATAAGTCTACCTGATTCAGCAGAAAAAGCATTTTTAATTATCTATCACTTGTGATGTGCCTTTCATTATCATGCATGGAAGCCCTATAGAGGATAAATATGAAGGCTTTGATATTGATGCACAATATATTCCGTTAGGTTGGTCATGTGACATACAGTCAGACGTGGCGACAGAGGGGGTTGGGGCGGGCCGGCCCCAGGCGGGGAGAAAAACCACAATTTGTTGGGGAGAAACAAATTGCATTATTTTCTATGTATTAGTAGGCTCTAAAATCGATTAAATAAGCCCTTAAAACCCCTAAATTGTAATAGTTTTTCGTTGGGGATATCGGGCCCCACTGTCACGGCGTCACCACTGCATGTAGTGGGTATCAATTGTAAACATGCAGCACGACTGATGCTCAGTAATACAGGGAAAACGTGTGGCTTCTTCGGACTGTTTATGCTATAAAGCACATATGATGTTGAATAATGTTAGTTGGAGTGCCAGTAACTATGCCAAAGTGATTGCAAATTGAGATTGAGAGTTTTGCCATAATGGTTTGCTGAAGCTCCAAAAGATACAACAGTAGCCCCAAACATTGAGATTTTTCGAGAAATGCTAGGCCTAGGCCCCTGCATGTATACGGCCTGTTTTGGTATGCACGAGAGTCTTTGATCGGCAACTTCGATTTCGACACACTACAAGTACAATTTCAAGGCTAGCTTAGGTTTAAGGATCACATAAATTCAAAAACATACAAAGCAAATTGAATGCTAGAATAAAGTAAATAAAAACTATTTTGAACAATCATTGCCTTGCCAGTTTCTTAGTTAATGGTGGGCGAACTATAACATTAAACTTTCCTATACTTTGCTACTGATCGCATTGTAAATTGTCTATAGTAATACCCACTTTACATGACCAACTGTAAACAAACCTCACAGAATGTGTCTATTACTTGTCAACTTGATTCAGCTGACAAAGCATTTTTAATTAATTATCTGTCATTGTGATATGACTAAATAATCACACACAGATCATATTTAACTATAAGAAACTGTACTTCGAATAGGAGATCGGCAGCTCAGATTCAGAGTTTATCAAAACACAAATTTACATTTTATACACAATTATAAATATCAATACTATAATAACAGTTTAAAAGATAACAAAATTCATAAAAATCTATATAGTCCTACATGAATTAAATAAATAATAAGTCATAATTGTTGAAGTGAGGTTTATGGACAAATTGACTATGATATGCTTATTTACAGTTTTTTGTTATTTTTTTTATAAATTACTTGAAACGTAGTTTTGTTCTATTGAAAGATTTAAGTCCATATTCTTTGTGGCAGCCATACTGCTCATTTTTATATTATTTTTGAAGATTTTTAAATACAATGTTAAGTGTTTAGTTAAAAACGATCGTTCCGTTCGTAATGAACTCATCACCGCAAATTGGGTTCATAAACTTGAGAGTTCGTAATGGGAGGTTCGTAATTGGGAGTTGTTAATTTCTGTATGAGATCCAGAACTCTTCCATTAGTTTGGTGCATTTTACATCTCAATTTTTGGTTTCAATTTTATCCCAAACATACTTATATGACAGATATGAATGATTCATGATAATAATCTATAATAAAAAAAAGATAACTAATTGTATAAAGAATAAATTTTTGTTCTCACCCTGTCTTCGCATGGAGTCTCTGTCTTTTGGTTTTTTATCAGTTACACAGTCAACATTTAACAACAAGGATTCCACCTGTCAATCAATCAATCAATCAATCAATCAATTATATTCAACAAATAAAAAATGATTAGATAAATAAGAAGTAACATTATCAATGCGAAAATGCAATTTTTTAGAGGCCAGCAAAAAAGCCCGGATTGGACAACTCTAGAAACTCGTACCCAGAGGGTGCAATGGGTGTGCCTGCATCCTCACACCTAAATCGGACACGTTTTACATTCTTAAGACTGCAAAGAATGTACAGAACATAAAATTTGTCATTTCCTCCATTAAATATATTTATTTTAATTTTTACATTTCAACCAGTAGATTACAAATTTTTAAGATGAGAAAATACACTGTTTAAACCATAGAGAAAATAGAACTTTCTCTATGGTTTAAACTATGACCACCTTATGCATTATGTATTACATTATTAAATTACAGTGTGTATCTACATTGCCATTTTCCAATCTAGCCATTACACAAAATCCAATGAGGATGGAATATATACCAATTTATAATTTTTTTTAATCATTGGTGTTGCTTTAGCGACAATATATTATGACTCTCCATTTATGCGTTCACCTTGTAAATATGACTTCAAAAGCCAAATTATTCTGATTGATTGCACTCGTTGCTATGGTAATCAGTAAACATGTTCTACAGTAATAGAAATTTGAATCATACACTATCAGCACAAATATAATGTAAGGTAATATCTATGCAATATGTTATTAGAAACAGGCCCTATGGAAAAATCTAATAGATCACAAGCTTGGCCAAGGCTAAACAAACAAAGAGTAATCTGACATGAGCTTGAATACCATCAGAAAAATTATGTTCGTATCGATAAAACTACTAAAATTACATCTTTAATAGTGTGGTTAGTCCATTCCTAAACACTATGATATTATGCCTACTTGAAAGTTGGCAATATGATAGATAATAATAATAATAATAATAATAATAATAATAATAAAAACTTTATTTAACAACGGTAAACAATTGATCACCTCAATGGTGTTTTTCATCAATGCTGTAAGAGACATAATAATCAAACTTAACTAATTTTAAACAAAGAATATTAGTTACAGAAAATAAAAGGAAATTAAAAGCAAATTAGGAAGCAAAAATCAAAACATCAAAATACAAAATACAAAAAATCATTGTAATACATAAAGTCTGGACTTCAAGCATGAACAGCAGCCATTAGGCGGACTTCAAAATAGGCCTAGTCTACTTCGTTTGCGCGTGAGGGGAAGGCAATCTAGACAGACTAAGAAAGGGTAGTTAAATTGGGATTTAAAGTTGTTAAAGTAATTAAAAAATCATTCACTTCTAATTGATGGAGATAATGTGCATATAAAATCCAGATTTTGTAAAACTGGAGTTGTCGTGACGATGGCTTTTAAACTCGCAATAAGAAAACGATCATACATACATAAGATGTGTATAAGAGACAGACTGTAAACAAACCTCACAGAATGTGTCTATTGCTTGTCAACTTGATTCAGCTGACAAAGCATTTTTAATTAATTATCTGTCACCGGAGACATTTTATTGAGACAACTTTCATAGTTGGGGGCACAACATTTTTTTTCCCAGGTCTGACACAGTGAAAAGCAAATATTATTAATGTTAGATTGTTTTTGTAATTCTCAATCAATTTTTTAATTTGAATTTTTACATATATATATTTTTAATTGTATTTTTTAACAATGTAACTTCTAAATAATTTTTTTATTTAAATTTTTATATAGTTTTTAGGTTTTTGAATGCAATTTTTAATAATGTAAATTCCCAATAATTTTTTTTAATTTGAATTTTTTTCAGTTTTTATACTACTATCCTTAGTTTTATTTTTTTCAACTTAACAAATCATTTTCCCTTTTCCTATCTGACTACTCAAGAGACCTCCAAATTATGAACTATACGAATGTCTCAACACCTGGCCCCCACCCACCCCCATCAAATGCCTAAATTTTCCCACTTCATTTTCAACAATGGCGGGAAAAGCTTGCTTACTATATAGCAGACAGTTGTCAGGAAGGTTAAACCTGGTTCAACTCTGCCAATTGCGTTGCAGATGAATCAGACAAGAGTACAATCCTAGCCGCCCTGATGAAATCTATGGAAGGCAATTGCCGCCAAAAATACAGTTACAAACAAACTACTTGCAGAAACGTACAACCTCGCAGAAACGTACAACCTACTCGCAGAAACGAACAACCTACTCGCAGAAACGAACAGCCTACTCGCAGGAATGACCAACCTACTCTCAGATAGGAACAACCTACTCGCAGGCATGAACAACCTACTCGCAGGAATGAACAAACTACTCGCAGAAACCTACAACGTACACGCTGTAAAGGATAACGTTAGACTTGTACAGAAACGTACAACGTGATTAGCGAAAACAGACAAGAAGACACTCACAAAAACGAACAACCTACTCACAGAAATGAACAACGTAGTCGCAGAAATGGATGCGCACAGCACTCTCTGAAAAGGACAACGGAATCGTCAATTTCAAGTTAGGTCAGCTAAATCTCGCATCTTAAGGCTGAATGTAATTTTCTTCTTAAACATAGCCCCTTTATAATACTTGCCTCTCAATAAGAGGGCGCAACAGATCAGGGGTCAATCGGGACAAAATTTGTTCATGTACAATGTTGCAATGTGACCACTGCTTGGGATTTATCCCAAGATCTTGAGATTTTTAATGGCACCTTGGTATCTTTTGTTAAATTTTCATTAGATCTTGGGATTTTTTGAATGATATGGAATTTCAAAAGTGAACAAATACATGCAATTACAGCGCAGGCCCTGGCCCTGTGTCATGAAAGTTTTACGTATGGACGAAAGCTAGAGATTAAATTTTAAACAAGTTATTCTTGCTGTCATTTATTTTATATTATTAATAGCAGACTAACGCGGCTACACTTTTCAATCATCATGATGCCTATTATTTACGTAGAACTGTCCCTATACTGTATATTACAGCACTTTGAATGACAGATACGACAGTACTGATAGGATATCTGCTTCAATATAATTAAAAAATAATACTTTGGTAGTAGTGTCACCACATATTAGTTTTAAATTGTTTCAGAAAATGACTTTCCTCTACCGTTTTAGTGATAGTGTGCAAGATGCCAAACCCGGGGCTAGTGCCTTGGCCCAGCAGCAAATCCGCAGCTTGATTTAGAAGCCTTCCGGGCTCCTTCAGTGAATTGTTATCCATCGGCAGTGTGACCACTGGAAAAAATCAAAATTCCCAAGATTGAGTCTAATATCCCAAGATTGCTTTTAAAATCTCAAGATTTGCAAAATATTAGTACTGTACTGTGTATATATAAATACAACTTCATTTGGAAGTCCAATTTCCTTTTCCAATGAATTATACAGTATTTTGTACTGTATAGGCCACAAAACAGTGTCTGGATTTTAGAGACCAGAAACTCGTTTTGTGTGGGAGGGGGAGGGGGCGGAGGCAGATTTTAGGGTGTGTGGGCCCAGTGGCGTATCTAGGAGTCTTGAAGTTGAGAGGGTACACATCTAGAAGTGTAGAGACACAGACCCTATTATTAGAAACTGTTGAAATATAAAATGCACCCAACAATCATTTCTAAATGATTACAGGATGACCAAGCATGTGAATGAATCAGTCTAAAACGATATTCAAAGATATTATACAGCTAACCGCTAATGTTTGTTTGCGTGTCTATTACACAGTATCACAAATGCATGTAAAAATTAATGGTCCTATAATTTGTTAAGAAATGGGCCATTAAAATCATACACCAATTTTGTTTCAAGCTATTTGTTTTCAATATTATACGATGAAAATATTGTAAACTCGTATTGTATAACGCTCCAAAATTTGATCTATGGGCAAACAACAGGAGGCTCTGAAATTTTACAAGCTGACCAAGCATGTTGCTGCATGATTAATGTTGAGATGCGATCACTATTCAAACAGGTAACAGCTATTTAGACGTGGAACACCGTCACCCTGTCGTTGTTGGTGAAGTTTTTCAGATGAAAGCGTGAGCGAAAGATTGTTTAGTGTAAATAGATAAGAAAAGTACATATAAATAATGCACATAAAATCAATCGTTGATGGAGAACGGCGTCAATCTGATTAGTCCCCTATTAATAATACCGATATTTTAAATACTTCACGAATTGTTTTACTGACATTGACTTACCTAATTCTCATATAATCACTTTAACAATAACATTCTAAACAAAATAGATTCACTATATCGAAAAATTTTGAATACCCACCCAATTTGTTGGCGATTACAATATGCCAATACGTATTCTCAACATGTAACCATCGAAGGGTAGACGTAGTCCCAAATTCAGATGATACTAGATCATTGAGGCTATATCAATTTGGCGGCAACAACAAATTGAATGATTTTATATATTAAATTCTCTTTTAATACTGAAAGATTAAGTAGGAATGCAGGTAGCAATGGATGGCTTTAATTTGGAAAGGGTGGGGGTAGTTTGTTGAACTATACACGACCCGCTACCCCAGTCGGGAAAAAAATTAAATTTGTTGGATTTTGTTTTTTTTAAATTTTTTTAAAATCAAAATATGGTAATACAATTTTGTGTTTATTATGGGATTATTTATTTAAAAAGGATGTCAAGAGTACTAGTTTACCTGTCGGGAGAACTAACCCACTGACAGATACCAGTCCCCTGTTAGGGAAAAGCTGGCGCAACACTGCAACCCATACGATCGCAATAGCAAACAATATTTCTCACATACGGTAGCACTGCTTGCACTAAACAGTCTCTAATTTTAATTCTAATAAATAGTACCATGCCTATACAGGTCATGTCATATTTATTTATTCAACTGAACATACACTTTTGTTTCAGTGACACACAACAATTTGGTGCGTTCAATGAGAAAGAAAAACAACTAAATAACCAATATTTAT
>NW_022700814.1:503340-521180 GCF_011630105.1 Anneissia japonica
GTACTGTATTAATACTAATTTTAAAAAAAGTCATAATATGAACCATGCGAACGATGCGAAGGTCTGATTGTGCGACTGGACACAATGTTTCACGAGATTTAACTTTAAAATGCACCTTATTATTTTTTGGAGAATGTTGAAAATGGCTTTAAACAACAGCTTTCAATCTACTAAGCTTCCAATTTGTCTTATTTTTAACAAACAAACAACTCTTACTCACATCTGTCTGGTAGCAGCCTATTTGTTAACTTTTAAAATTCCATATCATTCAAAAAATCCCAAGATCTAGTGAAAATTTAACAAAAAATCCAAAGATACCAAGGTGCCATTAAAAATCCCAAGATCTTGGGATAAATCCCAGGCAGTGGTCACATTGTCCATCGGTGTTGTGGGAGAAAATGGCTTAAAATAACGAGCATCTCATATGTTGAAAGGCAAGTATTATAAAGGGGGCTATGCTTAGGAAGAAAATTACATTCAGCCTTAAGATGCGATATTTTGCTGACCTATCTTGAAATGGATGATTCCGTTGTCCTTTTCAGAGAGTGCTGTGCGCATCCATTTCTGCAACTACGTTGTTCGTTTCTGTGAGTAGTTTGTTCGTTTCTGTGAGTGTCTTTTGTTGTCTGTTTTTGCTAACGTTGTCCTTTACAGCATGTACATTGTAGGTTTCTGCGAGTAGGCTGTTCATTTCTGCGAGTAGGTTGTTCGTTTCTGCGAGTAGGTTGTTCGTTTCTGCGAGTAGGCTGTACGCTTTTGCGAGTAGGTTGTTCGTTTGTAACTGTATTTTTGGCGGCGATTGACTTCCATGGCAATCAGGAAGGCACCCCAATTCGTCTGCAATGCAATCGGCAAAGTTGAAACGTGTTCAAACTTCCCGACAATTGTCGGCGACTGTCAATCTTTGTACTGCGTAGCAGTCACCGATGCAATCGGGAAGGCTCCTCGACTAGACCGACCAATCAGCATCCCTGAAAGCTGTCGACGATAGCGTGTAGCGATTGTATGGAAACCAAGCTAAAGAGGTCACCTCAGACCTAACATACTGACCTCCAGGATTTATAAATTTTGTTTGCATACATAAGCCTACAAACCCTGGTGGGTTCACAAAATTGTGTAATGGAAAAACAATGATATAAACAACAGCAACATTTTAGTACATAGAAATATATGACATCACAGGATCTGCGATGACTGATGAAATGAACTATCTTTGATCATGTATTATGCCATTATTATACTGCATATGAAAGTATACATAGCGCATAACATTCAATAACAATGAAGCACTTTTATAGTTAAATGACAATTAGCTGATGTTAGCTTGAAAATAGTTCCAACGTACAGTATTACTACAACGTAAAATTCACGTAAAATTGTACGAAAATACGATTTACCAGACACCACTTTCGTAGTTAAAATACAGTCACTAAACCACATTGGGAGTCAATAATACATGGCAACATACGATAATAGAGGACCTTAATGTTATTCGTAAAAGAATAATATCAAACAAATGCATTCACAGACACGCACCCACTACATGAACTTCCCCATCCCCAATTTTAAACTAAAAATATTTAGTGTAAATCAGGTTTTGATTTTATTA
This sequence comes from Anneissia japonica, assembly GCF_011630105.1. Classification (NCBI taxonomy): domain Eukaryota; kingdom Metazoa; phylum Echinodermata; class Crinoidea; order Comatulida; family Comatulidae; genus Anneissia; species Anneissia japonica. Next base: position 504,950 of record NW_022700814.1, read on the forward strand.
CAATATCTATAAAAGGAAGTATATATCCATATGGGCTACAAATACAAGTTACGAACACTATCCAATTAAGGAACAACAGGGACAATATAAACAACACTTAGCAACAGCTGCTGGTATAAAGGTTGAGCTTGGAATTAAACCTTGACGTGTTTTAAGCGATCAATAATTTCTTTTTTTTTTCTTTCCCTTCCCCCAGATCTGCCCCTTATAAAAGCCTCAGTGGGTCATCTGGCTTGGCCCCGTTCCAACCATTTTTGAGGACTGGCATAGCCATCAGTGAGTCACGGTAAAATCTGTCGGAGAACTAAATCATGATAGATCTCAGGTAGGTGTGGACTCTGACCCATCCATTGGGGTACGATGGGCCAGAGTACCTGTCATTGAAAAGCTGGTGGGACCCTTGAACCCTGCATCAACTAAATCTCACAATATTGTCATGCTGGGTAAATTGTCATATGCCTGACATACAAAAATCGTCTAAAAATCTTCTCAAAGTTGGGGGTCAATCTATACATAGATCGCAAGAATATACGGTATTCCCCAGACTTGCTGATTGTGAATTAATTCTTGTATGTTACAATACTTTGCTGATTATTTGTAAAATAAATAAATTATTAAATTTACATGCAAAAAATGATTAATTGAATAAATTGAAACAATTATTTATTATACATAAATTAATGAGCGGATGATTTAATGCATTAATGAATACTATTGAATTTGATTCAATGATTTAATTAATGGATGAATGTAAAAGTGTATAAATGAATAAAAAAAAAAATAAATAAATTGTTGCACTAGTGAATCCACAAATTTTGGGTTATTTGAAATTATTATTTTGGTCACCTAAATGAGACTAAATACCTATAAAGCACCAATTGTCACTTTAAATGTCTAAGCATGAATATAAATTTATAATGCTGACAATAGCAGAACACACAATACATGTAATTATTATCATCACCTCGGTCCTGATATCCAGGTTGATTAGAATATTGTTTGCCTGATAGAAAAATAAAAAGATTTTAAACACATCTACAAAGCTAAATAATGATCATTTATTCAGTCAAAAATATCCCCATAAAATTAGCGTGACTGATTGTGGTATATGGCAATAGGGAATTTACGATGGAGGAAGAAGTCGAAGACAGCTTACAAGGCCACTAAACGACAATTACATGCAGCAGCGACAATAAAACGATGGTATGAAAATCAATAAATACATGTCATTTACCCCACTTAAATGACATATGAGCATGAACAGGCTCTCCGCCAAAATGGTCAACTCAAAAAAACATAAGATACAAAAGGATGAAGTTGTTTAAAAGAATAAACATCATATTAAAGTAACCAACATGCGACTTTACCGACTTTCATAGTGCTTGCCCATGTTTACATTATTGACAATTTTTTTTTTTATAGTTTATTATTATTAAGAGCTAGCCTCGTACAGTAAATGTATATTTTGAAAAGAAGTTGAAGGAATAAATATATGGGATAAACACATTCACTGATTGTATAGTCTTCCTTTGTTTGTTTAAATCAAGGGAGGAATTAAATAGCAATAATTAATAAATATAAAGTAGGTAATATAATATAATATAATATAATAATTGCATTATATCAATATTATGAAAGCCAACCATTGTAAATGTACCTTCATGAAAAGAAGTTGAAGGAATAAAATAAATTGGATAAACACATTCATTGACTGCATAATTATTCTTCATTAGCTTGTTTAACCCAAGAGAGGAATTAAATAGCAATCATTAATAAATATATCATATAATAATATAATACAAAGTAGTATTACCAGTACAGCTCTGGTTGCCGGTCTGAAAAAAGTGTCAGGATTGTCGATGCCCTCAAAGGCGTCGCGTTTGTCAATCGTAAATGGAGCACTTACAAAATCAACTGAAGCAGAAGAACGTAAAACACAGATTTGTTTATAATAAAAGAAAATGATGATGGTGGTACTAAATAATTATTATGATTATGATATTGATGATGATGTTGATGACAATATGATGAATGATAATGATGACAATACAATGCTTTGCTGTCTGTATAATTGAATACAGAATTCACTATATTTGGTGTCATTATTGGGCAGTGTCATTATTATCGGTGTCATTATCATATCATGAACATCATCATTTTAATCATTATTTATGATCATAATCTTGAATCATCGCCATCTTGCATCTACTGTACCATCACCAAGATCAACATCTTTATCGTCAGATATCATCATCATCATCATCATCTCTACCATACTGTCAACATTTGTCATTTATAACATTCAATGCTTACTTTCAGTATCTGTTACAAATCGTTGCCAAAATTTATCTACACAGCCTTTGGGTTCAGAAGGAATAATAGAAGCCTAGGGGAATAAAATAACAATCAATTAATAAAGTACTTTCATTTGTATACTCATTAAAAAGTAGACATTTGCACAAATATATTATAAACGATAATAAAAAATAATCATAAAAAAAGGAAATTAATGAGTACCTTCGCACGCCCTAAAAATATATGCTTGCGCCCTCCAGTCGCCAACAAAAAAATCACGCTCAAATAGTTAAAGATCACTCCCTCACCTAATTCTTGATCCCTATCCACTTTACATTCGTTTCCCATCAGCCTCCCCCTCCCCCCATTTTAAGACTCTAGGTACACCACTGTCTGCAAGTACGATGCTAAAACTGATTGACACATGCATGACACATGCATGACACATGCGTGACGCATGCGTGTCACATACGTGACTGTCCTACTTCCTCTGCATAACGTAGATTGTCCCTAATTGCGTCCTAGACTCCATGTAAATTCAATGTTCTCGCATGCGCAGAGGAGCTTATGTGACATCATTACGTTCTTTGTCCTACTGTCGTCGTTCAATCAATAGTTCCCTATTACCCTGAGTACATTCAATATAAGCAGACAGATTTCTAGGAAATAAATTTTTTAACTGAAAATCCTCATGCATGTGCTCCAATAATTACAGCTCAGGAGGAAAATATTTTGTTGATATATTGTACAACTTATTTTTCTAGGGCACAAAAAGCATATTTTACAAAAAAAAACTCTGTTACTGAGATACAGATTTTTGAATATTTAAAAACTAGGGAAAAGGGCAGTAACCACCCTTTTTAACACCTTTTACCTCAGTTTTTAAATATTCAAAAATCTGTATCTCATTAACTGTTCCGAAGTCTTTCATCAAATATGCTTTTTGTGTCTGGGAAAAATCAGCTGTACAACAAACAAGTAAAAGATTGTTTTTCTACAGAGTGTGGTTATTATTTAACTTACATTTTTCAGTGGCATCTGTATCTTCATATCTTCTGCCTGTTCACAAAGCCGTTTAAATGGGCAATGGATCTTCACAAATATATGAGTGCCAATTTCACATTCCTCAATTTCTAAGCCATCTTCTTGTATCATTTTTTCAAATGTCTCCCTCCACAACATCCTTCTCTCATACTCAGTTTTCTCCTCAATCTCCATGTTGTACGTATCCTCGGGTTTATAAACAAGAACATAATCAATTCGTTTGTATACAATCGTCTCATCCTGTAAATAGTTCTTTTTGTTACGTTTCTTTTTCTTCTTTTTGCTGAGGTATGAGTCCTCGCGTACGGTGCCGCTCAGGGATGGAACCGGCTTTAGTAGCAGAGGATTGCCTCCATATTCCAAATATGACATATTTGTAGAATGTAAGGTAATAATAATATTCACAATGCCTTCATTCTAGGGACAAAATATGATAATGATATTAGACATACTGTAGCGCTTTAATGCTAACAATTAGGCCTCTAACTAACAAAAGTGCTTCACCTTATTACCCCTGGTCAATTTTTGTGGTTTAGAAAAATCAGTTGTACTATACAATATCAACTTTTTTTTTCCCTGTATTGTTAAAATGTAATTACGACTGTGAGCACTTTTTTTCTCGCTATCGATTTACCTGGTTTTTGAGCTATCAACCGCACAACTAAAAAAATTTACAATATGTAGCAAGCTACCATACAGTATTTTAAATTCGAGGAGGATATCTAAAAAAAAATCAGTTCAAATTTGCGAGAAAAATCGCTAGGAAAATAGGTGCGCGGAATCGTAACTGCAGCATAATTGCATTGGTAGATCAAGATTTATTCCAACCAAGCCTGAATTTCGAATCTGCGCGGAAATCGACTCCATGCACGATTTTTAGACCTCTGGAGTCTGTTTTGGCCTAGCCTAAGCCTAGCCTCTGTGTCTGTTCCTGTAGCCTAGCCTAGACTAGGAACCTAGGCCTATGTAGGCCTAGGCCTAGTGGTGGTAGGAAGTCTGACAGTATTATTGGGCAGTATGGCATAAATGACTGCTGTGGGTCTCAAGAGGCTAAATAGCCTATTCCATTATACCCACACGCAAATAAGTTGTAAGTTGTAGGCCTAGCTAGGTAGGGGTTAGGCCTGGGAGGAGGCGCCTATTATAGATAGGCCTAGCCTAAGCTTAGGCCTCCTCCTAGGCCTAGCCTAGCCTTAGGGCCCTAGGTAGTAGGCCTAAGCCTAAATAAGGCCCCTTAAAAAAGAGTTGATGCAAACTCTACGCCAGAAGAAATATGTACGATCTTACCTTATTAAATATTAAAAATCTTGTAAATTTGTTGACTTCTTTAATTTCAGATCAACATGAATTAAATTTCATCAACAACAAAGTAGGCCGAGGCCTAGCCTCTTTAACTTTAGGCTTGACACACAGTAATCTTATATGAAACCCACCGCCACACTCCACTTTCTCTCGCATCTTGATAATGCCAAAAAATGCATGCTGAGTAATTGTTTGATCACGTGATAGGGATACCGTTGCTATGAATTAATTGCTGCACATCAGTCAACCAAATTAAGATCCGACCAATCAGATCGTGTTATCAAAGATACTAGAAATACAAGATAGAGTTCTCCACACAAAAAAAGTGTTCCACTGTATTCCACCGAAATGCATGGTGGGATTACAAAAAATGGGACGCCCCTTACAGCTGGATCTAAAAAAACTTGTTCCAAACTTTCGTTACCAAGTCGTCGCGTATTTTTATTATCAATTCTCAATACTAGATATAAAAATGTAAAAACAAACTGGAATAGACACCCAGACAGTGACATCGGTGAATACATAACCTCCTTGGTGGCGGTAGAAATCGTTGCTATTATCCAAATAATACACAAAACAATTAAAGCATAATCATGAATCAGTAAAGAATAAAACAACAATACAGCGCAGAATCGCATGGCCGGACGCACTCTTAGTGAAAAAGTTTTCCTCAATTAGTGGAAAAGGAAAGGCGCCTTTTGCGTCTGGATATACTTAGCAACAGAAGGGCGCCCTGTACGTTGGGCACGAAGTATAGGAAACTCGCATGGTTAAAAAGAAGGGCGCCGCCTACGTTGGGCACGACTTCCGCCTCATTTTTACAATGCGAGAACTCTATCTTGTATTTCTAGTATCTTTGGTGTTATTTAATAGCCAGGAATACGCACTTGTCTCGCAATGCAATTTAGTACGTACGCTGCGTCGAAGGTCCGACACCGTAGCAACAGTATCCAAGTGCAAAAGGCTGGGCTGTTTAAAAGTTCATTCCCTAGTTCTGAACTTTGTCAATTTATCCAGACAAAAAGCAAATTGCATCGCGAAAAATAGATTAGTAGGCTACTAATACACTATTGCAAAACAAATTCACACGTATACCGTCACGTCAAGCCAACTGTCTGCGTGGATGGGCAGGGGACGGGGACACTTTCTCCCTCCCCTTCCCACATATTTTTAAGAAAGTTGGGCCCCCTCACTTTTCGACCACAATTTAATTTCATGATTGAAGGAGATGCCTTAAAATTTTTGAAATGAACTGCATAATTGACCAAGGTTGTAACGAAAGAACGCTGTACAGCCAGATAAGAGTAGGCCTACATCTTACAGCAAGGTATCTTCTCTGCCTACAAACATCTGAATTACCTATAATACACGACTCGAGTGCGTGTCTTATTATATTTTGAGAAGTATGAACAAAAAAAAGCGTGTAAAGATAAGATTTGTTTTCGGCACATGTGATGATGATGAATTTTATTATATAAGAGTGTCATTTCAAGCCTTTAATTTTACAAGATTGTTAAACTTTTAATACAATAGGTTAATTAAATATTAAATGTTTATAATTCCAACTAGTAAGAGAAGGAGGGAAATTCCTTGGGCAGTAGGGCTACGGTATATAAAGAAATTATCCCACCATATCTATTTTGGTTTAGATGAACTGTATTGTACTAATTGGTTTGTGGTTTGGTAAAAAGGTTATTTTATATATATTCTGAGGAACTGGATAAGTTTGTTAAATGTTTTTAAGGGTTTTTGGTTTTTGTGATGTTTGTACTGTTTACCTTTTTTATTATATTCATTTTTATATTTTCTGACAATTCTATTGAGTACAAAATGTTTTAAATAAATAAAAAAAATATTAGGCCCCCTATTGATTTATGATTTCCCGTAAAGCGCGTAGAGGCCGCAATATGCGCTATATATTAAAATGTAAATTGTTATTTTATCTAAATTTGGCGGAGGTAGTAACAATATTTGCGCATGTGTATTTTCATTTTCATTGGAACGAATTTTATGTCGTGCTCGTTTCACCAAGTTGTATTTACGGTTGCACTTACACCATATAGTTATAACAATAATTATACTCTATGACATATCGCAGTATTATTATCTACCCCTATGCTCTGCTTTGATTTGATGCCAGGTTATAATAGAGGGCGGCAGACTGAAATTTACCGACATCAGACAGCTGATCCTTACAAGCATGGTACAATTTGTTACTCCGTCCCTTCACATCTTTTGCTTTAGTTAATTTTCACTGGTATTATTTAAGTGGTTTTTAAATTGTATTTTAATATTGTATGTAGGTCTACAGTTTAGTCTCTTTATAGCTGCATATTTTGTCAGTGCTTGTGTAGATGTGTGCTTCTTTTTTTAGTTAAATCTTTGTTGTTGTTAATTGTTCTAACTTGTAAATCAAACTTTTTATTTTATATTTTTGTTATCAAGTAAATAAATAAATATACAGTGTGGCAGACGGAAATTTACGGATCATCAGACAACTACTACTGTACTAAGGCGGCAGACTGGAATTTGAACTTATTATTATTATTATTATTATTATTATTATTATTATTATTATTATTATTATTATTATTATTATTATTATTGTTATTATTATTATTATTATTATTATTATTATTATTATTATTATTACTATTATTATTATTATTATTATTATTATTATTATTATTATTATATTCACTGTTGTTAGAATAGGAGTTGGAGGAGCATTGTTGGTGTGAATCACACCGAGGATAAGCCACTGATTAGTTTTTATGTTTTTTTGTAATATTTCTGAGACGTACTTCAGGTAGGTAACAGATAGGTTGACACATATAAATACCGGATTGTATTATATAAAGAACTATGTCAAATCATAAACTCATTTATGAAGTTATAGAAAGAGGAAACACAATTGTAACATAATACTCAATCCATTCTAAATGATCATAATGATTTTAAAAGAGTCTATTATGGTGACACATTATGGAAATAACACATACGGTATTCAATCCATTCTAAAGGATCAAAATGATTTTAACAGAGTCTATGACGGTGACACATTATCGAAAAAGCAATGGACCTTTCCGCTAAGCTCCGCCCCTTGGATATTTTTGCTAAGGTCCCACAAGACGACAGTGTTAAAACATACGCGAACACGTGCGTTTGTGGGACAACACGTGTGTTTGTAAGACGTGCGCGTATTCCTAGCGCTGTTCTGATTAGTCAGTTGTTAAGTTTGATTGACACTCCGGAAAGGTATATTGGTATTAAGCGTACATCAATTAATTATGGCTGCTCAACCTGGTCCGGGAGCCTTTTTTTTCTGCAGTACACATTAGCAATACATTTCTTTTAGCCAATGACGTCAGCTGTACTCATGAATAATAATTCAGGAGACACAATTTTAATTGTCCACCCTACTCATGCGAAAGCTTTCGTTTCTCCCCTTCTGTAGAACGAATTATTCATGAGTATGACTGACGTCATCGTGGGCATCCTATCTGATTGGCTAAAATATATCTATATTGCTTATGTGAAATGATATTTAGCATTTAGAACGAGTTCGAACTCAAATGGCTAGATTTATACTTCGGGGCAGTGCACCCCGAAATACCAGTGAAGAGGTTCTTTCTGCCGAAATATAGGATGGTAGTCTCAGCGGCAATTTAAAATTGCCAACGTCTAAATTTTTTTTAAAAGACTTGCAAACATTAAGCAGTTAGATGATCACATAAGCCTGGTTTCCATAGAAATCGCACACGCTATCTCCGACTCTTTTCGCGACACTGATTGGTCGGTTGAATCAGGGGAGCGTTGCCGATTGCGTCGGGGACGTCGGGAACAGCTACACAGTGCAAGGATTGCATTGAATTAATTAAAATTAAAATACAAAAAATTGCATCAAAAACCAAATACCTCTGAGGCGTTTTGGGCGATCAACTGCACCCTGATTCGTCTGCAACGCAATCGGCAAAGTTGAACCAGGTTCAACCTTCCCGATAACTGTCGGCGACTGTCGCCCGATGAGCGATTCTATGGAAACAGAACTTAAACCAGGCTTACTACGGTAGGCCTACTTCTCTTTTAAATGCACCGCAACTTTGTGATTTCCGCTGATACAAAAGTGTTATAGGCCTATATCAAATAAAGATAATTATTCAATTAATGAATGAATATTAGATAGGCCTACTGTGTGTTTTGTACACTTCTCGCACAATTCATTTATTACTGTTACATAACAACTCCCTTGTTGAATGAAAGATATTGTAGGGCCTACTAGAAAATATTGGAAAATGAATTTCAATGATCTAAATTGGTACAGGCAGAAAGTTTTACGATCTAAAACAGTGGATAGGGCCGCAGGCTACGTCGGTGATTAAATTTAATAAGCCTGCTTTGACAGGGAATTGATTTTTCCGGATTTTTCCTGGTATAAAGATAACTATCAAATATGATACCATGGTATACACACGGGTTATCAGAAATTTTCATTTCAAATTTGTTAATCATGTTGAAATAAAGTAATCTGTATATACCATTGATTTAATTGTACGAACTTCAGCGGCTCAGTTTTTTCGAATCGTTAGCAAGGTTTGCAATCATCAAGGAAGAGGTATTTTTAATATTGCATCTTCCCCAGTTCCTTATAAATTTCAAGAAATGCAAATGAAGCACAAGGTACTCTTGAACAGGGATGGATCCAGGGGCGGGGGCGTGGGAGCCTCCTTTGTAAACAGTGTTAGAATTATGAAGCTTGTTCTTGCTAACCAATACAATTTTTTTCCTGGGATCACTCAAAATGAATATTTCTTAAAATATGCATCAGCACACGTTATACCACGTTGAGTCAATTCAATTCAAATTGACTCCTTCTACTATATGTTTATGACCTGTGTTCTGATAGAAACCCACCATAAACATCTATCAATAAAAGTCACCCGCTAACCTGATAGTAACCCAGTGGAATATTACGACTTTTCAAAATAATTTATCTTGTCAAGTGCACAGATAAGTTGTCCAACTTTTAAAAGTTGTGTCGACTTGACAAGATAAATTATCTTGACAAGTCGTCAAGTGGGCACTTAGGTACTTCCGTATATACACGGTAATGCAAAAAAAAAAAAATTTTCGGGCTTATAACGGCGACTATTCAGGGGGCAGATTTATCAAACTTGACAAAAAAAAAATCAGCTTAAATTCGTCTTAAATCGTCTTTTAAGATACAGAATTGTGATATTCTATGGTTGTTTGTTTTTCATCATTTTTTAAGCGTTTATATTGTTTGTTTAATAATACTGCTACTAGTAGTAGTAAAATGATGATAATGACGATTATGATGATGACGATGATGATTATGATAATAAATAATACAAAAAAAATTGTGCTAAATGCGAAAAAGAAAGTTGTGATTTGTTGACCATAACTATTATAGTAGTTAAAGCTTATAGTATATTTAGGCCTAAATTGTCCTGGATATTATAATTAGATCTCTATGTTGCCCAAAATCCCTGGTAAAAGATCGTGAAAAATTTGTCGGCGCTTTATTTTGACCAACACCAGCCCCAACTCCTTCTGGAAAGTAAAAAAAAAAATTTACAAATAAAAAATAGGCCTAAATAAAAAATGAAAAAAAAATTGATCGCCCAAAACGCCACAGAGGCAATTTTTGGGCGTCTAGAGAACAAAACTTTCGCGGGGGCATGGTCCCGGACCCCTAAGGAGTGTTGTCTCGATTGGCCCCACTTTCGCTCCCCCCCCCCACCTTTTCGGATATCTGTGGATACGCCCCTGATAATGGTGATGCGATGATGATGAACTTTACTAAAAGTGTCATTTCTGGCCATCTAGATGTACTATTTCATAGAGTTTTCTCACCTCAGACCCACCATGTTTGGGGTGTGGACGAAATGTCTCCCCCACCCCCACCACCTTCCAAACAGACCTGTGCCCTTCCCTTGGTATGACATTAAACTCAATTGAGTCTTAGTGACTGCTAAACATTTGTTTTCAGGATGTGATCTGGTTTTTTCATGAACATCTTTCGTAATTATGACTATTTTAGATAAAGAATTTGTTGAGCAGTTGAGCCACCCCCAACCCCCACACCTAAATTTGTTTAATAAAAAAAAAGGGAAATTATAGGCCTATTCAAATTTAAGCCAGAGAGTGTAATTTCCGGCCATCTACAGGTGCCTTATAAATGTTCTTACTTCAGACCAGTGACGGTGCCAGGATTTCCCCGACAGGCTATAAAGTCCCCGACGGACGGGGTTGGGCTGATATCCTCGACGAGAACAAAGGTGGCGTGGTCAGGCGTTGTCAAAAACCTTCCTAAAATTAATTTAAAAAAAAAGAAAAATAATTTAAAAAGAAGAAAAAAAAACCAGATAGGCCTACAGTACAACTTAGCACACAACAATCGTCGTAAATGCAGACCTGTCAACCCGTAGGTATTCGCCGTAAGTCTTACCCATTGCATTCAAATCAAATCTTACGGTCTTTCGCAAACACCGGCAAAACTTAAGCTTATCCTAAAATTTAATTAAATTTTGTTTCTTTTTTTTAATTTGTAATGAATTTTCATAAGAAAGATGCCTTTCTTTATCTTAAACTATCTTTCAAAAACTGCTGTATCTGAGATCATTATAAACTCACTAATATCGATTAGATATGCCATTTAAGACAAAGCGTCGGGACCCCTTGGCGGTCCCCTGGCCCCCAGCCCTTTGGTACTTATTATGTATCATCCGATCTTACTCTTTGAAATTCCTCAAGGTTGACAGGTATGTCAATGAGGATTTTCAGGGGAGCTGATTGAATTTATTATAAAGTATATTTTTATATTTGAGGTCAAAATTATCCTAAATCATGCAACAGTTTGCCAAAATACCGTAATGATTATGCCTATCACAATGATAGATGCTAAAGGAGTCTAAATGCCAGATTTTATGCCGTAGGTCTGGTCACCGTGCTACATTTACAGCCCTGCTTCCCAAATTTTTTTCTCTGAGACCTAATTTGTGATTTCCCAAAGTCGCGATGCTTATCTTAAAAAAAAATGAAGACGTGATATTACATCGTTTTATGTTTACAGTGTACTAATATGATCGTCCTTTTGAGAAACAGTGGCGGATACAGAATTTTTGCAATAGAGGGGCACCTAAAAAGGGATTTTCACAGATAGGAGGTAAATCGACCTCAGCCACACCATGGTCGGGGCTGAGGCAAGAAATGTTATGATTATGACACCCGTAAATGGCCGAAAATGACACTCTCAGGTTGAATTAAATACAATTATTTTCCCATTTTTCCCATCGTTTTTTTTAATTGGAGAGTGGGGGGGGGGGGAGCCTTCTTGAATCCGCCACTGGAAAATTACACAACTTTTAATATATTTGAAACGAAAATATAATTGGCCTTTTTTTTACAGAAAATATTTTCAACATTTGAATTATATATTTGATGATCTTAAACCTAAATTTTAACCATGTGGCCTAGTTAATCATTAGCGTATCCAGGATTTAAGTAAAGGGGATGCTGAATGACATGCGAGTCCACACCACGTCAGCGCCACCTTGGTGGCAGTGACATACGAACATTTTCAGTATTTTGTACCTCTATGCTCGCAAATATGACTTAAATTTTCTTCTAATTCTTCTTATTTTTTACAAAACGAGTTAAAAAAACCGAATTAATTAAAAAAGGTGCCCGAAAATGCAGTAAAATAGGCCACTTACAGTTCTAAAAACTATTAGGCCTATATCCACCTGAGCCCCACCATGGTTTGGGCTCAGGTGAGTTTAAGAATTTGATACCCGAAAAAAGCACTTGAATAGTACAAAATTTACGATATACACCTAACATATATTTTTTTAATTTCAAACGGTCCCTTTTCTATATTTTTTCACTTGAAAGCTTAGGATTTCTTGCAAAATATGTTTACTGACGTACAACAAAAACATATTATTTAAATATAAATTTGATTCCATTCTTATGACTTTTTATATATGTGTCTCTAACCATTGATTTACTTGTGATCATCGGTAAAATGGGGGCGGGGTTAGCAAAAAAACACCAAAAAAACAAACAAACAAAAAAAAACCTCCCTCCCTCAACAGTTTTTATTCTTTGATAGGGTGGTAAACTAATAATTTTTTTATGGGGCCTATGAGGATTCACCTAAAAATACTATGTTTAGTCATCAGAGCTGTTAAACTTTACATCAACTGTCTGAATATGAGCACTGAATTGAATTGTTATTTGCAAACCTGCTCGCGACCCAACGCAAATGTAGTGTCGACCCATTTTTTGGTTGCGACCTTATTAATAGGTCATGCACTGACACACTGGTGGATCATTAAGTTCCAAGTCAGTTAGAGCTTATCGACGCCACTGAGCAGGACGGGTAAAGTTTGGAACTGGTTGTCTCAACGAAAATCGGGTAGGTAACATTTACCATTTTCTTTCTCTATGCATACCTTACCTTTGTTTACCTTTCTTCTTCGAGACTTAGAGTCTAGGCTCATTTGTCCCTCTGTAAACCTTAGAATCCCCATTGATACATACGGGCAGAACTTTTGATTACATTACATCATTAGTAGCCTTTGCTCGTTTTTCAGATGTTCATCGATAGGGATACCACCGCCTTCTTCCCCTGGCCTGAATGGATGACTGAGCAGCCCACATGGGCATGTCTGGTGCTAATATTCGTACGTGGCGGTAATATATAAGTATCGTATCTCGTACACTACGAGTTTACACTGAATCTGGACCACGTAGCGTCCCAGTCTGCCGATGCTCTGCCCTCCCGGTTTTCCTGCATGTATCAGTGAAAATTTCGGGTTCCTATTTTATAAAAGTTTTATTCTGTAGTTTTATTAGCATATTAGTTAGGTATTAAATACCACCTTGATCTGAGCAAAACCCCATACAGTAAATCTCTCACTTAGCACTAACAACAGCAATCTGTCCAGGGTAGCTTTTATTTTTGCGTAGGGGTACAGTAGGAAGAAGCCACATGAGAGATCTTATTACAGATAAATGTACTGTAGTTGTATTATGTTGCTTATGCTGATGTTAGTTAAAAACAAAAAAAAAACTAGCAAGAATATTGAATTTGCAAGAAAATGGCTAAAGCAAACAGTAAAGCACAGTTTGGTCATTGCAGTGATGTTGACATTGAACGTTGACAATTTGTTTATTTTACGAGCTATATTACATTTGCCTAAGAATAGGGTTGAAATGCTGTGTTATTGGAGTTCTACCATGAGATCCACTGCCATATATTAATGTTCCCTTGTTTACCATTATAAGTGTAAAGTAAAGTCATATTATAAGTTAGTAAAAGAGGAAAATGAATCACACTGCATCACAATAGACTAGTGACTAACTCTACAGGAAAAACTAAAAGTTGTGACAATCTCTGGGGTAAAAGTTCAGGCAGAAGTTAATAATAAAAATGAATGTCTGTGTCTGAAATAGTTGTCAGGCTTATGGTGCTTCACTACACTGACATGTCTAGGAGTACTGAAATGAGGGAGAGGATGTGATGGTTAAGTGGGAGGGTTTGATGATGAATTGAGGGGGAATTAGCAGACCAAATAATTTGTAATTTGTAAATTATTTGAGCATACCTTACCAAATTTTAAACGGAGAGTGCCTGTGATGGTTATGCATGCTGTTTGGAGGGACATGCATAATGCACAGGTTAAAGATACATTTTCATGGTGACAGTGATCAGTGGCGGCAGTAATGACGCCAGGACCTGCCCGATGGAGGGGCTAGTGGAGCGAATTGAGTCCCACTTGGCTAGGAGCCAGAGGGACGCCCAGGGCCCCCGCTGGGGACCAGGGGGCTTTGCCCCCTGGAATCCACGAATATTTGACAAATTATGACAAATTTTTATTACTTATTTGATAGGCATCGAGCTACTATAATAAGACTTCATGTAGGCTATGTTTTCTAATGTCGAAATCAGCTTCCAAAACCAAAATATTTTGAATAAAACAAGAAACAAAAGAGTATGCAATGTAACAATCTAATTTATTTTCAAATCCTCATTCTTGAAAGTAAAATTCTAAATTTTGGAAATTTTGCATGAAATCTGTCAACCACGCTGTCAAGGTTGAGGTTGCTTCCCCTATCACGATGTATTCCAAGCATCATGAGGCTATCCAAACGCGCATTTTTTCATAGCAGAATGCAAATTATTTTTAATTAGTCTCATTGAACTATTATTATTATTATTATTATTATTATTATTATTATTATTATTATTATTATTGTGATGAAAAGTTAACACAGATAGTTTTTAATGAAAGTAAATAATTTTTTTTATTTGTTTATTCCCCGACAAAATTTACTCGTCTTCCCCGACGGGGGGCTATAGTCCCCCATCCCCTCCTCTTGCGCCACCACTAATGGCCGATCCAGGAATTCGAATTAGAGGGGTCGCAGATAGAGGGACCTTCGCAGTTTGAGGGTCTACACACCTCAGCCCCACCATGGAAATAATTTATGATTATGGCACTGCTAGATGACTAGAAATGGCATTCTCAGGCTTAAATTTTATTATAATTTTCCTATTATATAATTTGGAAAAATTTAGGGGCCAACTCATTCAGGGTTTTTAATATACATATATACACATTTGTCATTTTTCGTGACTTTATTCAAAAGGATGAAACATTCAAGCAAAACCGAGGTCACATTCTTACTCTGAAAAGCAGGGAGCAAGGCAACAAATACATTTTGACAAAGACAAAATAAAAGAAGATTTTAAAATAACATAAAATCAGCAACCGTTAAAAAAAAAATAATGCAATTTACATCATTACAAGGAGACATTATGCATGATCTTTTTTATAATTCAGGTGTCATATATCATGAGCGTTGTTTTTCCAAAATAATAAGATAGAGGCGGTGGGGACCAATTTGTAAATTTTCTTGCATCAAAAATGTATTTTAAACAGCTAATTGCCGTTCTACAAAGGTCCTGCATGACGTATCCCATCACTCTCTTTGAAATGTTTTTCCACATAACGTATCTAAACTTCCCTTGATATTGCTTTCTATTGAGTGGCCAAGGGAGTCAACGGGTATCTATAAAATGAAGACCGAAGACCCAAAATATTCACAAAAAATTATTTATTTGTAGGAGACATAGATACTTAAGCGCTGACGAAGGTAACAGGAGTTATTTCGCAAATATAAAATATTTCTATGTGTAATAATTACACATACGTATATATATATATACACGTATGTGTATATAATACACATATACACATATATATATATATACGTATATATATATATATATATACGTATATAAAATTCATATTCAATCGGTGTTGTTGATGTGGATCCACGTATGTCTCATCGTATGAATAAATCAGTAGGTAGACGCAGACAAAATAAACTGCTACGATACTTTGACTTGTAGGAGACATAGAAATATTTATTAGCGAAATTTTCGGCAACTCCTGTTACCTTCGTCAGCGCATGAGTATCAATGAGAAACTTAACAGAATACATAAGACTATACAATGGGTGATTAATCACCAGATCTATAAACAATAGGTTACAC
>NW_022700814.1:521210-533258 GCF_011630105.1 Anneissia japonica
TATGTATGTATTTGTGTATGTATGTATACATATACATATCAGCTTTTTCCTAATTTTCTGGCATTCATGAAAGAACAATTGTTTCACAGATTATGAGTCTCGTTACACGTCTAAGGTATGGATTGCCATCATGCATCTCGCTGAGAAACCTGTTGCGGACTGACATGATTGCTAAATCCAATGTCAGTTCAAATAGGCGATGGACTCACTCGGAACCATGGCATATCGACAACATGCCCGAGCTTATCAGACTCAGGAACGGAGAAAAGGTAGGTGTGGGTCATGACCTCCTCAACGAAGGACCTAGAACAAACGCAGATCCAGTAGGGTAGCACGGGTCCCCTTTCCCTGTTTTGCCACTAAGTTTAAATTTCATTGCATATCAATGTTATGAAATAAAATAAATCCTACTTCTCTATTCTGAAAATGTTGTGCCTTCTGTTAGAAAAATTCTGGATCTGCCTTTGCAGAATGGCCTAAAAAAGACTGGATCCAAGATTTCAGTTGAAAGTATGGCAGAATCAATTTTTTTAAAATCTGCCGCAGACATTTCTCAACAGAAAGCATTTGTAACGACATTTCAAATTTAGAAATGTCCGGGATATGAAATTGTCCTCGGCAGAGTTACCAAATATGAACAATGTCCATCTGTATCTTTATATCCTTACAAAATGTCTGTCTCCCCAATGTACAGTATGATAAACAAGTATTTGAAAGAGTATTAAAATTGTGTTTGTGAGGAGAACATTGTTGGCTGCAGAAATTTGCCAACAGAGGTAAAGATAAAGTAAAGGTTGGAGAATAACCCATAACTTGCAGTGTCATTGTGCTGAATTGCGTATGAGTGTGGTCCGTGACTACAGCAGCCGTAAAGAGGCGCTTCAAGGATGCTACACGTTCCTATCATTCCATGACAGGGACTGAAATGAACCATAACATAGGAGTAACCCCCTACTCTTCCGAAAGATGCAATGGGTTCTTTAAAGTGCACACAAGCCAGATGTACACGGGATTGGAAATACACAATTGGAAATTTGTTGTTTGATGCACTACGTAAAATTGTAAAAAAGTTTAGAATAAAAAGTCTAACACACAGAAAATACAAAAGGTCGAACACACAAAAAAACAATATTGCAAACAAAAGGATCATATATTCATTATAACAAGTTAATCCGAGAAGACTTGGTTCTACCAGCCGAAGCGCCGACATTAAGGCTGTAGTAGCGCGCTGTTAGGATTGTTGAATAAAATTTCTGGTATAAATTTTATGGTGAGGATGGCCCAAGTTTATTAGACGGCTGTACAGCACTGCCCTTGTTACTCTATACAGTGTATAGCCTCCTGATCAGTTGGTTAAAATTAATAATCATCAAATGTAGACTTGGTTGCCAAAATTATGCCATATGCAAATTTTTATAAAGCCTATCTCTTCAATCCACATTTACTTGGTTTCTGTAGGCCAAGGGCACTTTTTCTAAAGCGGAAATGGATGGAAGGATCAGCAAACTTCGCAATGTAATGGCAAATGAAAGCATTGAGGGCGTGCTGTTTACTTCAATTCATAATGTCAATTATTACTCTGACTTCTTATATTGCGAGTTTGGACGGCCATATGGCTTAGTTGTGACGCAGGATAAAGTTCTTTCAATTTCTGCTAACATCGATTATGGATATCCCTGGCGTTGGACTGCGAACGGTGATAACTTAGTTTACACAGACTGGCAACGTGACAACTTTTATAAAGGTGTAAATCAAGAGCTCGGCCAATTTAAAGGAAAAATTGGTTGTGAATTCGACCACATAAATTTAGACAAGTACAAAAAACTTCAAAATGCTTTACCAGGTAGCACGTTGGTGGATGTCGGAGAGTCGACAATGTACCTGCGTATGATAAAATCTGATGAAGAGATAGCCCACATCACAGAAGGTGCTCGGATTGCCGACATTGGCGGTGAAGCAGTAATTGAGGCGCTTGAAGAGGGTGTTGGCGAACATGAGATAGCTCTCCACGCTACTCAGGCTATGGTGAGGGAAATTGCGAAAAGTCGGCCAAATATGACGCTTCAGGATAGTAAGTACAATTGAATTACAATTACTGTATTTTAGTTTGCTTGTTGAAACAAAAACAATTACAAAATAGTTTTGCTTTAAGTTAGTTTTCTTTTAAGATTTATTATGGATCCATTATTAGCTTATACAAGTCAAAACTTTTTCTAATATTAAATTGAGAAAAGTATAAATCCTTCTCAAACCATGGGGCTCATATGTGCTGCAGGTTACTTCTAGCAACAACTGATACAGCTGTGTAGATAAAGTGCCTTGCTAATGGACACAAGTGGAATGCACAGCGAAGGATTGATAGTTTCTATCTGGATCTTGATGTGATTAAGTCGGTAGTTTTAACCTAGGTCGTACAGTATGATGTTATTTCAATTTCAGTCACAGATCTCTGTCTGTAATAATTCCAACCTATGCCTTCAGAATTTTTGTGACAATCTATTTTTTCTTTACAATTTAGCGTGGACGTGGATCCAGTCAGGAATAAACAGTGATGGTGCCCACAATCCAGTTACCAGTCGAAAAGTGCAGAAAGGTGATGTCTGCACCATGAATTGTTTCCCTATGATGGCAGGGTAGGTCTATAATCATCCACTATGATGGTTTTTCTACAGAACCAGTGCTACAATCATAAACAGATCCAGGATTTGAAGTGATGGGGTTCAACATTTTTCTAAAAATATTAACCCAAAAGAAGGCTGGGGGAGGGGCCTCTCCCCAAAAATTTTGATTCCTAGATGGCCGGAAATGAGCTTTTCGACTTCTGAGGGGGTCTTTTAATTCTGTAGAAAGTCAATTTGGCTTTTTTAAAGCTTCTTTGATGTTTGTTTGTAATAACTAATTCCGACAAGGAGTGTCTTCTCTTTGAAAACTTTAAAAAAAAGGAATGCTTGACAGCGTATATATAATTATTTTCAAGTTCTTCAAAATTCACCCCCCTTTAAAAAGGCCATGTAGTTTTATCGCATTCTTACACAGTAAAGCCTATTATATGTGTATGCATACAGAAAAAGAAAACAGACAATACAGTATCCCAATATATTAAGATCCCAAAAAAAAAGATATTGTTTAATAGAATCAAATGGCTTCAATTCAGTCCCTTGTTATCATAAACAATGGTCAATCCAAAACAATGTTTTTAATTTTATTTAATTGATGATATATTTAGGCGAAGCGTAGCGTATCCGGTCTGCCTACAGTCCTAGGCAGTTCAGCCTGCCTTTTGTACGCCAGGATCCAAGTAGTACTGTACAGTGGTGAATCATGCAGGAATTCGAAGGGGCCCACAAATGAAGGGTCTAGATTTTACTGGTTGGGAGCTGGGGTAGAAAAGTTTATGATTATAGCACCTCTAGATGGGCCATGGAAATGGCACTCTTAGACTTGAACTTGGATATAAAAGTAGACGGGCCACCTTTGAATCCACCGACTGCAGTACTTTTTTTATGTTTCATCACAGAGGGGTTCGTCCGCTACAAAAACAATATAACCTAATTTGGATAACAGCCTACAAGCCTAATTTGCATAGCTTGGATTGAATTGGATTTATTCGGTGTAAACACCAAGGATAGCCCATGAAATTCTAGAAGAAGACTTATTTACGAGTGGGGTCCTTCTGGTGGTGATTGGGCAGTACACTGGGAGAAAATCTCCAACTCTTTTTCGAAGAGTGTACTGTGTTCTTTAACGTGCACATGGGCCATATAACTGCACACAGGACCAACAGCTGAAACATAAGAAGAGGCAGCGATGGGAATTGAACTAAGAACCTAGAGATTGGCTACCACCAGATTATCCAACTAAGCTAAGCTGCTTAAACTGAAGAAGCGGTGTTTAAAGCGTTGCTTTAAACGCTGGCAAACAAATTCTAAACGGGGCCTGGCAACAATAGCCTTATACCATAAGAAAAACGAATGAAAAGAACAAATACAGCATTTGATTTCAAATAACGTAACATCTAAGAGTGAGATAAAATTACTAATAATACTCATTTTCACTATTATGTCTTACAAGTATATTATATTTATTATTATTTGTTCATGTATTCAGATATTACACAGCTTTAGAGCGAAGTGTATTCCTAGACCATGTATCAGATGACTCCCTACGCATATGGAAGGCCAACTGCGAGGTTCATGAGGCCGGCATGAAACTCATCAAGCCTGGAATCAAGTGCAAAGAAATAGCGCATGAGATGAACACCATTTACGAAAAGCACAACATCTTGCATTATCGTACATTCGGGTATGGCCATTCATTTGGTGTACTGTCTCACTACTACGGACGGGAAGCAGGTAAATAATTTGTTTAGATTTAGACTCACATGGTGTTGAAAATATTTGGGGTTTTTTTGACTACTACTACTACTATTATTATTATTATTATTGTTATTATTGGCTTTCCCCAGTAGTACTGGGAAAAGCCATTGTTTTTGTATTTATTTTTTTTTCTTGCATATATCTTTCCTATCTTTTTGCACTGTTTTTTTCTGGCCGTCACTGTGGTCGCTGATTTGGTAAACCAGCTAGGTTAAACTCAAAACTACCGTGATATGCATGAAGAATTTTTTGCTTTCAGTCATTGAATCGCTATGACCTGAAAATGCACATTTTATGCAAGGTCGGCCCATATAACGCGCAATGGTTATGGGTCACGATGTACCTCGCTATTACCATTGCAGCCATAGTTCAAGTCTCACTAATAACGTTGCAGTGAACTTGGTTTTCGTTGTTTTTTTTTCCACTTCATTAAAATTATATTGGTTTTCCATGTTTTTTTTTTTTACTTTGTACCTTTTAACGACTTTTCTTTTTGTTGCAATTTCAACTTCATTTCTCATTAAAGTAATGGGGAAAAGCCCTATGTTTTGTTGTTCAAACAGACATAGTAAGTCTAGTTAATATATTATTATTATTATTATTATTATTGTTATTATTAGTATTATTATTATTATTATAATTATTATTATTATTACTGTATTATTATTATCATCATCATCATCAAAATGCATGTTCCATGAAAATTGGATATAATGCAATATGTTATGAATGTAGACCTAATACTTGTTATATAAACTTGATGCTGCAGTTGTTTAATATATAACATGTTGGTGATGATCAAAAGATATCCCATCCACATATGCTTCAATATATATAACATAAGTAGGCAGAAAAGAAGAATGTTATTTCTTGTGAAGAATGTTGTTTCTTTTCTGCAAACCAAACTAAACCAAACCAATACCAATACAAGTTAATTTCGGCCAGAAGTGCACTCCTAAATATTTGAATTTTGTATGAATTATTTATGTTTCTGTTGTTTATTTCAGCTCTTGAAATTCGTGAAGATATTGAAACTGTTTTAAAACCAAATATGGTAGTGTCCATTGAGCCAATGGTCACGCTGCCACAAGGACAACCTGGTGCAGGAGGCTATCGCGAGCACAACATACTTGTTGTCACCGAAGAGGGCGCAAGAAACATTACTCATTTTCCATACGGACCAGAACACTTGATTGTAAAGAAGTGAATAGTGCCAAGCAAATTTGATTGACAAATTTGACTGAATGTGCACTTACCACCTATGAATTTTGCTACTAAATAATAAATGATATTAATAGATGTGTATAAGAGACAGGTCTGTAATAATTCCAACCTATGCCTTCAGAATTTTTGTGACAATCTTTAGAAACACTCAAATTAATTGAAAATTTATTAGATTATCACTTCCGCCCAGGTAAAAAATTTTGGAAATATTGATGCAGGAATAACTTTATTATTCTATTTTTTTTGGTCGCATCATTTATTTTAACTGCATAAAAACAATTTTGCAAAAAACAAATGCTCACAAATAACTGCGGTTAAAAATAGACAACACCGCGGTCTGTCCCTAAAGACCGCGGTGTTGATCGTTAATTCACAGCGTGTAGACTCGCTTGTTCCACAGCTGCGGCTAAAAATAGTCACTACATAATGCATTACAAGTGAGCAGTCTTCCTTGTGGTGGGTGTGTTTGGTTGGATTGCTTGTTGTTGGGCAAAAACTAACCTACGACATCAAGAAAGGAAGTTTAGGCAAAGGCTGGCTTACCTCAATAAGCTCAAGGTAAAGACCAAAGCATAGGCACCTATGCCCACTATATAACTAGAATTATGGTGTTTCCTTCTCTTTTTGATGCATGGGTAATGTCTGATTTTTTCACCGGAATATAGGCCTAGTTTTGGGTAGGCCAGTGGAATCACAGGGTAGTTGTTTAAATGCAGATGTCATGTTCATTCTGTTCATGCACACGGGAATCCCTGGGGTATAATCTTCCCCCCCCTTCCAAAAAAAACCTCCCACCCTCATCAATTTTTTGTAAAAAAAAGTGATAATCTAATAATTTTTTCTGCATGCCCTTATCAAGATTACCGATATGCAGTATTATGGTCTACATGTATATTGTATGTTGTATGAGTGTTTGTTTATATATGTTACTAAAACCTACCTATAGTATATAGTATATTACAATATAGTAATATACTATATAATATAGTAATATACTATAGTATATAGTATATTACTATATTGTTGAAAAGTGTGATCTTCCTCACTACAAAATGCTGCTTTAACTTAACTTTCAAATTTTTATAGTAATCGTATCTGTACACCATACACAGTATGCTATTTTTAGGCTGAATTTGCTGTTTTATAATTACTGGTATAATACAACATATTAAATCAATTGAGCATGCTTATATATTATATAAAATGCAAAACATTTTAATCAATCAGGTTTGTAGTAATAATTCAAAATAATCATGATATAAATTGTAGTTTAGTCTATTAGTGGTAAACACCCTCATAATTTTATATGGTACATGTGTATGTCACATATTAAGTTATTAATTTACAATAAATACACATTAAATTATAACTATAAATAACGCATATAATTAAATAAATTATACACGTAGTTTAATTGTAGGAATTTTTCATCATAATCATGCTTGAAATGTAGATATAGATTTGGACATGCAAGTACAGTATAACATTAATAGTAATTATTTAGATAATATGGGAAAATAGAATTGTTTTAGAAAACTTTTTTTTTGTTATGCTTGAAATGTAGTTATAGATTTGGAATATCAATATGCATGAATTTAATGAATTAATAATCATTAATTAACTTAATGATTAGTGATGTTAGTATCTTCTTGTTGAACCTTTGTGTCAAGTATTCATATCAAATAAATACAAATAAACATAATTATATGCTTATTGTTTATAAGACTTGCATACAAAATTTGCATATTTAAGTGATTGACACTGTCACAGGATTGTAGATATGTAAATAATTTTTCGTTTACAATTTCATAAGTAAAATTTATCATGTGCACTTTGAGTAATGCCAACGTCTTCAGTGCCACTGAACATTGCATCTGCCATGGATACTTGCTTTACAAAGTACTGTTCAGTGTTGGGCTAGGTGTATAATAGCATGGGTCCAAGGCCCTAATTTATTTACTTAGTGCACGTCGTACCCAATTTTATTGGTGTACCATACTCAATTTTTTTTTATTCCGTCTCTAAATTAACTTGCTTGTTGGTGCACTGTCCAAAATGGATTCAAAGGTCTCCCTACATTTATGTATGGAGAAAATTTTGTTTTTTGAAATTAAATTTTGAAGTACATTTCCTTACCTTACACCCAACCGAGGCGGTATAGGCTCCCCCTCTAATAAAAATTCCTGGATCTGGAGATGATGGTACCAAATTAAGTCCAGCATCAAAGAAGACACTCAAAACACATTTTTTTTTTTGCTTTCTTCAGAAAAGTATAATTTATTTTTTCATTGTCCTATTGCATTATCAAAACATTTAGGTCTATAATTGTACTACACCATTTTTCATAAGCTAAATTATACACTCTTAAGGTTATTTCAACCTTTTGACTACATATGTATGGAACTGACCTGTCCTACAATCTACAGAGTAGGCTACCGATTTTATTTGACAAAAACATGTGACATGCCTAAATATGGTTATGATGACATCACATCATGACTATATATGGGCACATGGTGACTATATATGGGCACATCGTGACTACATATGGGCACATGGTGACTACATATGGGCACATGGTGACTATATATGGGCACATCATGACTATATATGGGCACATCATGACTATATATGGGCATACAGCAGTTTCTTGTAGAAGAAACATGATAGTGTGGACAGAATTAAGCCCTGTCCAGACTATCAAATCTTACTTAACAAAAAAATGTGACGTCTAAATATGGTCACATCACATCATGACCATATATAGGCACATTATGACTTTATATGGGCATACAACAGCTTTTTGTCAAAAAATATTTGAAAATCTAGACAAAGCATTACACCACAGCTATGTATTCTTGTATGCCTAAAAATAAAATATAAAATACTTATATATATAAATTGCAATAACCCATTACATCAATGACCAAATGCAGAAACAAAGATGTCTGTATATTTATCATACAGTACTATAAATCTTCATAGAAGAAAGTTCGATTTTATTAGTGGCCCTCAATCTAGATGTTACCTTACATATACTTGCCTACACTGAGTGCACAGCTAATGTGACCATGGACCTGGTCTAGTTCAATGCTAATTGTCCATACGTTGCATTTAGAGGCCACACATGGCCCAGCCGGCAAGGAATCACAATAAATTATTCATTCAAATAATTTGTTAAGGCAGGGAATTTACATGAGAAATAACTCCAAACATGGTGGTCTGAGCCAGGTGTGGCTCATCTGTTCTATGAAGAACGCAGCGCGACAACGCGTGCGCAACTGATCGTTCTTAATGACGATCCGTTCAGACGACCGCAGACGGCGTTGAATGGTCTAGCGCTCACAAGGAGCGGAGTCCGACGGTGGTATGACCGTCATACAATGCAGTGAATGTATGGATTAATGAGAACGATGGTCAACCTGTCAGGAAAATACATATCTCTAAATACAGATGATCTAAACTAAAATGGCATATAATAGCACAACGCAAACATAGCAATAATACAGTGCATCTGGCTTTTATATAGAGAGCTTATCAAGCTGCAAAACACTTCTGTACCAACATTATTACAAAATAAAGCCATGGTAGTTACAAGTGCCTTCTGGATTAAATACTCTACTTGTACTAACAAATACACTGTTGGTTACAGGGGTTGGAAGAAGGCATTCTGGTTAAATGAGTTTTCTTGCTGACACCCATTAGCACTGATTTCAAATGCAGTTCAAAATGCAACAAATGTTTATGCATTTAAACAGTTATTACCCAGTGGTGTAAGTTTTTGAATTTGTTTGTTTACTTTTATAAAAATTGTTTTGTTTAATGGTGTTAATCTTTTTAGTATTTTATCAATATCACGGCCTTGTAGAAGAACACCTTTGGGTGATACAAGCTTTTCCGTGTTTAAATAAAGCCTTTATTATTATTATTATTTCCAAGAGACAATTGATAATAAAGTAGTAAAAAAATGCAAATAATATGAATTTTATGGGGAGATTCTTGCTTGCTTGTGGGAGGCTGTCCCGATTTCTGAGTGACTCCCGCGACTTCCGAACACTTGAGACCTCTAGTTCAACTACCACACCTTTGTCGGAATTGTTAATGGGGTGAATGCCCATATATGGTAATAGTGATGTCACACCAAACCCATATATGGGCATGATAACCTCAAATCATGCACAAATATGGATATAGCTTCATAGACAGAGAGATGTTTGATAAGATATGTCCTGACAGGAGGGATATGAGTCCCTATTGATGCCACCCCCCCCCCCACAACCCTCAGTCGGATCAAAGAAAAAAAATCTAACAGTATGAACCCAGTGTTTTAATTCTTCATAATCAAATTATAATATTTTATACAATTACTGTACTGTACATAGCAGCGTCTATTATTAAGCAGAAGAAACTTTAAAACATATAAAGTTGCATTTTAAAAAACATCAATATAAACATTATTTAAATATTTACAAGCTAATCAACACCTATGACGTAAACATTCTCAATATCATTAAAAAGTAACATCACATAGACATAAAGATAATCAAACAGATACTTCAATTAAATGTACTGTATGTTATGATAAGGATCATTTTGATTTTTAAAAAAAAATACATAGAAAAATAGATAAATAAAAATGGGCAGAGGATTGGGTAAATCGGTGGTGCCGGTTCATTGTAAAAAAAAAAAACTTCATAATTGAAGACTTGGCCCAGGAGTATTTCAGCATGGCAACAGTGTACCAGTTTGCACATTAATATTTTATTTAATTTTTTTTACATTATATATAAAAAATACTTTACTCCAACTTAACATAATATGAATTTAGAAATAAATAAATTGAGATTTGTTGATTGAGTGGAGACTGATTTGTGCTGTGCTAAACACTCAGCATGCTAAAGCCTGGGGAACACAAAAGCAAATGGTTACAGTTGGCTGAATGTGTGGGTATCCCCATAAATTAGTGACCAAATATCTATTAAGACAGGCTATCAAATTTTATTTGACAAAAACATATGACATGCCTAAATATAGTTATAATGACATACATCATGACCATATATGGGCACATCATAACTATATATGGGCATTCAACAGTTTTGAGTACACAGTTCACTTACATGTATCACCTGGATTGGCCAATCAGAAATACTCATGTCCTTCAAATATTTCATCTTTCAATTTAAAACAATACTTCATTATCATGGAATTAAAATTAATCTTAAATAAAGTAGAGTTCCTGAACTAGCGCATGATGTTACTTCACTATATAATTTAATATAATACTATTCTAATAAGCCTATCATTAATTACCAATTCTCTTAATTAATTTTTCAAAAAACTTGTATACTTTATAGTATGTAAAATCTGCCACTGATTACTAGTTCATTCTCATCTAGTTTCATTCTGATTAAATCCGTTTTCAATATCGTTCAACAAAGCGATTGTCTCGGTGCTCATTTGACTATCTTCACGCTCCGATATATGATTCATAGAATCCACACTGGGTGCGTGACTACTTTCTTTATTCGTCGATGGTAAATCCGAAAGTGTTATATCCAAATCTTTAAAAGCATGAAGTAAAAATATAGCAGCTATAATAGTACCAAAACCGGCTAGTGAACCAATAATGTTATTAGCGCCCATTTTCTCCCATTCTTGGTATAAAATCGCAGATGCTATTAAAACACTTGTAGTGAAGAATACGTAGTAAATTGGTGTCACAACGGATGTATTGAATACATCTAGTGCTTTGTTCAAATAATGCATCTGTATCGTGATGAAAATGACTAAGCAAGCGGCAAGGATCCAAAAAAGAGGGTCGGGGAGAATGTTAGTTCCTTCAAATAACTCCTTAAATCCTATACCAAGTCCTTTGCACGCCATTACTGACAACGAACCAATCACTGAGCAGATGGCTACGTAGATGAGTATATTGCTATGGCCATAACGTGGTGCGTAGTAGAATATAAGAATGAGGGATGCTACGAGGACTACGCAACCAAAGGTGATGAATCCTATATGAAAAAAAAACATTAAGTAAAACAAAATTTTACTATTTATGTTATTGAGCCACAGGCTCAGTAAAACCTAAAAGGTATTAATCCAATGCTAACTAAGTTACAGAAATCAAGCTGAAAACTGTATCAGAGGTGGATTCAAGAGGGGGGAGGGTTGGTGGGGGTCACTGCTGTGCCTCTAAAATGGCTGTTTCAAATGAGTAGCCATTATTCTATTCTGAATAATAAAAACCAATATTATGCAAAAATTGACATTGCATTGGCTAATCATAGCACTTCTGAGCAAGCCACTTGCGAGACAAAAATTCAAATTTTTATAATTTTCTGACAAATTAAAAAGAAGGCTGGTATCTGTTTACATAAACTCATGTTTAGTGGCACAATCAGTGGTGTTGAGGAGTCTTGAAATGGGGGTTTATGTGGGGAGG
>NW_022700814.1:533429-547137 GCF_011630105.1 Anneissia japonica
TTTGGGGGGGGGGGTATGCCACTAAGTACACCGCAGGGTACAATACCTGGAGTTGCAAGCCGGACTGCTAATTCATCCAACGTGTCATCTTCCTCTTCCTTCGGTGCATGCAGAATCATCACAACAGACCCAAGAATGCATAGCAGGCAACCTATCTTACCTAGGATATTTAAAGTCTCATTTAAGAAATGTGATGATAAAATAGCTCTGCAAAAAAAGAAAAAGATATGAGCATAGTAATGTAATAATAATGATAAATATAATATTCAAGGAATACACAAACTGTTTAATAAATTCAGTATGTCAATGCATTATGAAAACTGTACATTTTCATTAGATGGATTGGTATATATTATAAACACTACTTGCTATTTATTTGTTGGGTGGAGGAAAATGAAAAATAAGGCACATAAATCATCGGGCCAAGTGACCGAGCAGTTAAGGCAGAAATGTCACAATGTACACCCATAACATCGGCACTGGTTTCGAACAGTGGTTTATACAGTACAGTAGTTCAGGTGATTTAATGCCAGTTAATACACTCCATGATACCAGAGCTGTAAAAAGTTAATTTTATTTTTTTGCTAGACCAAGGTCCTAGTTTTGCTTAAAAAATTGCTAGTCCTTATATATCAGCTATTGAATAGTTTTAATGTACTTTTTGCTAACCCAGCCTAAAGATACTCAAGTGCCGGACTAAGGACCACCAACTTTTTACAGCATTGGATATAGATTAATGTTACAGTGGCCCTATCAATTGTTTATAGTACTAATTCCCAAAATTGACAGCATTAATTTTAAAAAGAAGCCCCCTCTTTACTTTGCAAAATAACCTCGAAAAGAAGCCCAGGGCTTCAGTTCAAGGTCTTATGGTAATTAGGTAACTTTTCACAAAGCATGCACAGTTACAAGTCTACTTACGCTACGAGAACACTGAGGGCGCCAAGTGGAGTAACCAAGGTGGCTGGCGCAAATGCATACGCAACGAAATTCAGAAATTCACCAGAACTAACTATAAAAAGAACCAACAAATCAATAATTAATTAATTGTAACAATAACAGCAGTATTAGCATTGGTTGCAACATCAACAACTTACAATAACAACATGAGATATTAAAATAGAGCTTCATTTAAATTAAATCAAAATGACTAATATTAGACTGAAAAATTAAAATCATTTGTGGCATTCAAAGACAAACCAAACCAGTCACTCTTCGCAAAAATTGATTTTTAGTTATTATTACAGGGTTAACAGTAAAATGATAGCTGTAAAAATGTAAAATAATAATTTTAATCTAACATTTCCTTAAGAAGTTAACGTTTAAACATACAGCAGTTTAAAGAACAATATTTGAGAAATCAGCCTTCAAAGTTGATGATTTCGGGCATTTCTCAAGCAGAAACCATCACCAAATCATTAAAAATTGTTGTTTTAACATTGAATGTGGAAAAAATAACAGTGTAGCATGATGTATAGATAGATAAAGGTTAGTTTAGTGCAATAAAAATAGATTTTTCAAAATTTGACATTCCAGCATGTTTGGGTCAATATCTCTGAAACAGGATTTGCGACGAGTGACTGGTTTGGCTTGTCTTTGCCACATTTATGAAACCATAAACTTCTCTTTTCTATGCTTTTACACTGACAAAACATGCACAGTATGTAATACCAAAACTAAAAGTTATTTGAACACTTACTACTAATTCCTGGTAGCCGAACTTGTCTATTGTAATTTTTCATTTCATTTTATTTCAACCTTCGCAGTAAAATTTAAACTGAATTGCGTGTCCTTTACAATACATTAAAATTCTTTATAAAATTTGTTTAACAATAAAATATAAAAAGTAACATTTTACGAGAACAATGATACAAATTTACGTAAAAACACCACTTAAGGGACATGGGGACAATATACAAAACTATTAAAAGAAAATAAAAAAAACATTTAAAAAAAATTAAAATTGGATCACAGAAACTTTTCCTGTTGTTGTTGTTGTTACTATTATTATTATTATTATTGTCATTATGGTTCCTACATCCTCAGTTTATGGTGTTTTTATATTTTTATGCTGTGTGATTGTACTGTAATTAATTATGACAAATAAAGCCTACAATAATAATAATAACAATATTTAACCATTTTTAATACATTAATAAATTTTAGGCTGTAGAAGAAGAAAGCAAATGATTTGGTAAAACACATCAGGTAGGGCAACACATTACTCCTATTAAATTTCATGGCACAAAACAACATTGAAAATAAAATATGCCCTGTACTGTACAGTGTATACACACTGCCATCACAAAATGTAACAATTGGAGACTTTCATTTGTATGACGAGGTGGGACGTACAACGTAATGATGTCACTAAAAAGTTACTCGCGCATGAGAGAATGTAGAGTTTTCCTCGTGGCATTGATTCTAGGAAGCAATTTGACCAAATCTATATTGTGCAGAGAATGTAGGACAGTCACACATTTTACGTGAATCCATGCTAATGCACGTCGTCGCGCAAGTTGAAAGCTCCATAAATTAAGATAGAAACTTACGACTTAGAAATCCTGCCCACCAAAGCCATTCTCTTAAATATGCATGACCTCCATCGGCTGAAAGATAAATATTCATAAAAAATCATTATTCTGAGCAATGCATGGTCGGCTTACATTAAATATACTGTATTAATAAGTGAATTTGAAGCGACATCAGCAGTGGCGTACCTAGGGGGTGCAAGGAGGCAGACGCCCCTCCAAAATGACTCGCACCCACACACCTAAAAACCACAGTCAAGTATACTAAAAATCACCTTATTTTGCAAGTTAGCACCCCACACCTGACCAACACGCCCCTCCACTTCACCTGACCAACATGCCCCTCCACTTCATATACGTCACTGGTCATGAGCATTACAAGATAGATACCTGGCACTATATTAAGTGCTCATAATATATTAAATTATTCATAAATTCAAATTTAATGTGACTATCCTTATAAGTTGAGATCCATCAATTAAGAAACTAGAAATTGCAAATTGCAAGTGAAGTGCTGCGAAGTACAACAGCATATAAATGTTCTTCGAACAAAATTATTTATGCGAGTCAAGTGAAAATAATGAATAATAAAAATATAACAAATAATATGAGACACGACCCATTGTCTATATTAGAACACTTCTCATTGGGTCGAAATTTTTCATTTTTGTCAAAAAGTGTCTATAGTGGTGAATTATGGTTTAGGTTTTTTTAATAAAGTTTCAAAAATGTTTATGTGGAAAATGTAGTTGATTTTACCAAAGGTTGCAATTTTTATTTTGAAGACTGCATGGTCTAGGAAGTGTACATTTTTTTATGGGGCAAGTTTCCAAGGGCGGGTTTTCTAGGTGCGAGTTGACTGCCAAAGAGTGTTGCCAAAGTGCGAGCCAGCGTGTTATTTGATCACAGGTTGTGAGACATCGCAAGTGTGAGCCGGCGAGCCATGACGTCACGACAATAGATACGAGACGTTAACGAGTTGTGCGAGGTATCAGCTGAGATTTGTGGAGTACAATTCAAAAAACAACTATAGGTCTAATAATGAATTATTGTGATGTTAAATAGACAATGTTAACTATCAAGGAGCGACATTGTTTTTCATTGGGACCTTCGTCCCTTCAAGGCTAGGCCTATACCATCCTAGCTAGTCTAGGCCTAGGCTAGCGCGACATGCGGACGTTGGTACGTGTTGGTTAGTCTACAAACGTCGCCTAAAAAGTAATTGATTTTACCCGGCAGAACGAAAGAAGGAAACTCCGCTTTTCAGTCGTCTTAGGCCCTTATTTTTTGACAATGACCTTTCAGAGGTCAAATTGCTGTCAAGAATATGAATTGGCTGCTTCGCAGCAACAAATAATATGAGACATGACCCATTGTCTATATTAGAACAGCGTTGGTACTGTGTACTATAGTGTTTTGCTGCAGTGACATCTCGCTGCTGGCGACTCGCTGCTGCTGGCGAATTGATCTGCGCATGTGTATAAAATGGTGTTTATTTCCGAAAACACTGTGTATGCCAGTCTACAACAAGCATCGCCTAAATGTAATAATTAGCACGTTGAAATAGGCTAGTAAATAAGTTTAACTGGGTTCGTAAATAATATTGGCCTCAAAATATTGTGGCTGAGACATGGGCCGATAAAACGTAGAAATAGGAAACCTAGAAATATAGTAAAAAACGCTGAATAGTAATACTCCAGCGTCGCAACATGCGGACGTTGGTACGAGTAGGTTAGTCTACAAACGTCGCCTAAAGTAATTGATTTTACCCGGCAGAACGAAAGAAGGAAACTCAGCTTTTCAGTTGTCTTAGGCCTCGTTTTTTGACAATGACCTTTCAGAGGTCAAATTGTTGTCAAGAATATGAATTGGCTGTTTCGCAGCAATTAATTCATCATTAGTTTAAACTGGATAGAACTATACTAATTGCTTAATCTATGAACAACATTATTTGAAATATTAGTTTGGAAATTTAATTAGTTAATACACCACATATAGTTTTTGAAAAAAACTGTTGTTTGTTGAGAATGTCTAGATGTTTCAAATGAGTTGCTTCAATTGTCTTCAGGAGAACAATATCATGTATTATAATATTAACAGTAATTTTAATTATTCATGGATTTGTTTACTTACATGTAGATCTTGTGGCATAGGCCGTAATTTTAATCAAAGCCTTCTTCTTGATTATGAAGCTCGAGCCAATAAATATACTAGAACTGACAGCCAAGGCTAGGCCGATGTAAAAATCTGTATTTGATATCTCTGCTAGTTCCTCTTCAGGGCTCATGCCTGGTCGACACACATTCCCAACAGTTGTGAGAGTTGGTATGCTGGGCAAGGTAGTAGCAACAGTGTCTTGTACACTTCTATTATACGCATTGGTGGCTGAAATATAAAAAGATTGATTATGTTAAAATAATATGTTTCGGCCTAGTAGCAGTGCTACTTGAGTATATGGTTTTGTTTTTTCAAATAACTTTCAGTTTCAGCACAAATTAAATTGATGGATGTAATCGCTTCGTACGACAACTGTTAATATTTGAATTTCAATTGACTTTTTAAAAAACAATCTATAACACACTTATTTTACGGTATTTCAATGTTTGATTGCTTATTTTGCAAATTACTCATTTTTTGTTTTTTACATATTTCTTTACATTTACAATACATTTTAATTTCACATTCATATTTTTGTAGTTGATTTTAAATTGTTATAAATAACTAAAAATTGTAATATTTATATTCCCGATATTAAATATTTTGACCATATTTTGACACCTACTGCACATCAGTAATTGAAATTATCCTTTTTGACCAAAAAATACAGTAAAACCCCTCATTCGGAACACCCCTATTAAGGAGACACTTTTTCAGTAACTAAAAAAAGTATAAAAAAAAAAAAAAGTATATATTTTAACACATGACCAACTCCTATTCAGAAGTCACAAGGGGATATTTTTTAGTCACAAATGTGTCCCCTTAATAGGATTTATACTGTATTATTAATCCTGCAGTAGCAACAATAAGCCATGATTTGTAGTATACAAATAACAAAGAAGGAACAAGGAAGAAAACCCAAAAAGTCAACCAAACTATTATGTTTGTTACCTGACACAATCTGAAGTAGCAGAGGTACAGAGTCTCCCGGAAAATGTTATTCTCTTTCCCATACCTTTTTTACTACTGTATGATCAAATGTCTCTCGGAAGTCAGTGCAATGGGAGTCACCAAAATATAATTAGTGTTGTTATAGTGTTAAGAAAGATCATTTAAACAGATCTCCCGGATTTGGATTCTTGTAACGTGGACTCCCGAAGTAGCGTATTTAGGAGTATTGACATGGAGGTTGATAAAGGGGGGTTAGAAGGGGGAGGTCCAATGGGAAGGGGGATTCAATGTTGAATTTGGAGGTTGATATGATAAAGTAAGGATGTTTGCTTTTATATAAGTTGTAAATTTTAACCACAGTACTTTAGTAACAGTGCACTTTTGGTTACTGGTACTGGTACGAGCATTTATATTGCAACTTTTCCTTTCAGTTATAAAGCGCACGCCAAATCTCCAAAGATCAGGAAAAAACTCAAGGCAGGATGTAATACCATGGTAATACAGACCCATATAAACAGAAATCACTAGTGCCACAATTACGGTATATTGATAACAACAATAAAAAGACCAATAATGGTTAGGAGAGGGATCTTTACATGTCAATTTTCCTGGGAATGGCATTTCCCCCTCTCATTAGATATCACACTGACAAAATAGAATATGCAAATCAGGTAATAAATTTAGTTCTTCTTTATATCAACCATCAAAAATACTCCTTTAAAAATTTATGAATGTTAAAAGAAGCTTGAGTAGTAAAATTTCTTGACTGTGACAAAAAATTAAGATTTATGATTGTAGGAGACCAGCAAAGCTACAGTAATTATTTTTTTAAGAACTATAACTTTTTTATGGGTCTTGGGAAAAAAATTGACTGGCCGAGAGAAACTTCCTGATTCTGTCAGAAAAGACAGAAATCTTTCTTTATTCTGGATACTCGGTCAGTATAAGTACACTGTTCTTCCCTGAGGTCCAAGGTATGATCTTAAATAACATTAAATTACAAAAACAAACAAAAAAATTAAAAGGAAAATGTATATAAATATATAAATATTATATACCCTGCATTTCATATCAGATTTTATATAATTATTTCAGAGAATAATGATATTAGGACTTTTAAAAAATAATAAATAAATATTAAATAAATGATACATAACAAGAAAAATGTTAACGTAGCACTTCCCTCCAGATTGAGTAGTGCTGTTAGGGTGACCCTCGTAATGAAATATCGTTGAATACATAATACATAAATCAGGCATAGTAAAAACCACAATCTTACCAAACCCACTGCCAGCTAAAAAATATATCAAACAACAAATTTATATTAAATCACCAAACCACCCTTATAAACCTTATCACCAGTATGATAATTTTATGCTAAACAGTTGCGGCAAGATCATGCGTTAAACACTAGTTCACACGATCTGTTCACATGATCCGAGTACAAAATCAATATGCACAATGATGGCTTGCAGATTTCTTAATAGTGCATCATTTTTGGTTATTTTTACAAGCCATTATTGTATATTATTTTATCCTAAAATATTGTAATATAAATCAATTTAATGTAACTGTTCTTTAAGTATCAGGTTGTAACAGGTCATTATTTATTTCATCTTCAAAACAAAAAGTCTAAATGAATAAAACAAATTTAATGAAAATGTTGATGAATATGATGATAATGATTATGTTGCTGACGATGATGTTAATGATCCCATGATGATAATGATGACGATGATAACAATGATGATCATGACAATGATTGTTAATGATGATGAGGAGAACATAATGAAAACTATGATGATGATAATTATGATGATGGTGACAATAATAATGATGACGATGATGATGATGACATTAAAATTTGTTGTGTACTGTACAATAACATACAACTTTTTAATTAATTATAATTATACTTTGGAAAAATACTTATTCTGCATTCAGTACTAGCACTCCCCTTGAATCTGCCACCAAAACAGACTAATCAAATTAGGAAAGTGCGCCCTCTATTGGCACTGCCATTGCTGAGGACCATCATGGAGTTTCAGCCCACCACCCCTGGTATGGTGAGCAAAGTCTTTAGAGTGCTGTAGATTATGATAATTATAAAATACTGTATATTTCAATATTTACATTTGTAGCAGATGAAGCGCAAAGGAAAAATCCAAACAGTGTCATACAATGCAGCCCAAAGCGGTTTATCGCTGGGGACTGTCTTAAGCCGTCGCGAGAAATATTAAACATGTTTAATATCCTACGACACGATTTACCCCGATGCAAATTGAGTGTGCAAAGCTTGGTTTCCATACAATCGCTGCACAGTCGCTACAGCAATCCCTGCACTGCATAGCTGACCCTGACGCAATCGACAATCTTCCCCGATTCAACTGACCAATCAGCTTTGCCAAAGGAGTCAGCGAAAGCATGTAGCGATGTTTATGGAAACCAAGCTTTACTCACACAGACCGAAAGCTACAACAAATCGCGTCTGGCTGCCTCGCACGATGCTGTCTGTTTTGGTCCTAAATGTTTTCCACCGTCATGACGTCTGTTTATGGATTACAAAATCACTTTAAATGGACTGGTCTATAGCACCAAGTATAGATAATTTACTTAGAAAAATAAATAATTTTTAAAAGTATCTTCTCATTTACAGCAGAAAATAAGTCTATTTTTTTAAAATTTAAACAGGAAAATTGTTCATAGCAACAAAATAAAGCATGATTTTTTTGCTGGCCTCCTTTGCCTTTTAACATTTATCAAAGTACTGTAATGCTTTGTGCCTCTTGATTTGTCATACCCTACCGTCCCTTTAAATACAACAGATTAAACAAAGGAAAGAAATTCTACTGAATCAAAAACAATCAAGAACATATCATTAACTTAAATTAATAACACAACACATTGAAACCAGATGAAATTATATGATGATAATGTAACATTAAAAAGCCTTAATTTTCATGTAAGCTTAGATTTAAACTATTAATATTCATTCTGAAAAGATAATACTGTATACAGTATTTGTCATAAGATCATTACATGCTGATGCTGAGTCACTGCTAGATTTATGTTGCAGAAATCTTGTTTACACACCAGGAGGCAACCACAAGTATGGAAATCAGGTTTATAATTACCACAAATATGAACCCCACATGTCCTGCACTGAATATTTTTTTTTGGGCCTATTCATTCAATGGCCAAAACATGCAGTATTACAGTATGTCAAGTTGTTTAAAGCCAACACCAAGCCCCCTCCCCACCAACCCCCGAACGATAACATATCCAAAATTGTTGAATGAATCGACTAACTATAAATTACACAGGGAAGTATTCACGAAGTAGATGTCAAAAATTGGGTCAGGAGATATGTTGACATACTGTAAGCTAAAACTACCATTGGAAGGGGATTATACAGTATTAGAGATAGTAAAATTGTTTAGAACCCCCCTCCCCATCTACAGGATAGCATATTCAAAATTGAATCAACTACTGTATACTACTGTACGTATAAATATTAATAATCTGGTCATTTAAAGGGGGATTTTTTACTGTATATACAGTATAGGCCTACGTACTGTACTGATTGATATAGAACAGTTAAATAAGTAAGTAAGTTGAAGGCAAAATTGTATCCATGATAAGTGAATTGCAATACATGCCAAAAATATATAAAGTGAAAATTATTTGACACCAGAAATTTATAGAAAACCAAGTGATATTTAGAGGTAAAAACCACTTTAAAACCAACAATAAGAAGTACCTTAAAAATACAGTTTGGTTATATTGTGAGTACAGTAGAATTTCTAGTAAACCCACTCACAGAAAATCATGCATACTCACTGTTGAAATCCCAAGACATGGCTACAAGATCTGTCTCACATTCAGTAGTTTACTGAAATAAAACACTATTCAGGCTACATTAAAAATCATAGCTTAAGGTCCACGCAACGTTTCTGATTCTGAATATGAACTGCCAAATATGATCCATTGCTAATATAATCCTCTATTACTAATCATCTCAACTCTCTTGGATCACTGGTAACAAGATGATGACGCTGTCTTTAATGTCAATTCTGTTTTTTTCCAGTAACAAGTGTAAACCTATCCTACTCACTACAGACCTGCCATAATATCGTTAACATGTTTTATACTAGCTAGCTGGCAAATCCCACAAGATACCTCATTTGCATTACCAGCATATTATGGTTTTTCCTGAGCTGTTGTTTTGCTGGTAGCCTACTCTTCATTCACTAAATAAAACAAAATCAAATATATATAACTAATGAATATGCATGACCACATCATGAATTAATTACCTAGTTATGAATATTAATTTCAGGCTGATGAAGCACATTGTCATTATTCTTCTCACATACTCTCATTTCGCTTTAAAGCATGTACTTACATTTTTACAAAGAAAATCATTAAATAAAGCTATTTCAATGGTCTATGAAAGGAAATACTGAATGAAAATAAATGCATCTTAATTGGAATTTCTTCCAATTTTCAATAAAAGGATAATTTATTACCTGTACTAAAGCAGTTTATGTATACTGTAAAATATCTTTTGAAGTGATTTTTTTAAGCTCACAAACACATGGTGGTAAAGATTTAATTTTTAGTCACTTCTTTACAAACTCAACAACAAACATAGTTGGCTAATGATCGTAGTCATAACAATGCACATTGGCTTAAGACCAGCCTTAGATAGTAATGTTGAGACAATTGTGATGTACTAAAATTGCACAATATCAAAGTGCAAGGGGCATGACATGCCTATATATGGTCATGATGTGACTTAGTTCAGTCGCCTAATCTGGTGGTAACCAATGTGTGTGCGCTGAACCTTGGAGATCTCTAGGTCCCCAGTTCAATTCCCATCGCTGATCTCCTTGTGTTTCAGCTGGAGGGCTGAATGCAACGATAGCGCACCGTCTTTCAGATGAGACCCTGACCCATAGGAACCTCAAAGGGATCCATGAAAGAGTCCAAACTTACAGAGGCCCCTAATACCGATTGCAGTTCTTGGTTTCGGCATTTGTACCCAAGGTGGAATGAATAAAGTTGTATTGTATTAACTAAGGGCCCGTTTACGAACTTTCGAAAACCGGATAACTCAAACCTGAGGTGATAATTAATCATTCCTCAACTAGCTATAATTACTAAAACATCTGGACTTTCCGGGCTTATCCTTTCCGGATAAGTTTGGAGGGTTGGAGGCTGCCTCGGGTTTTTACAACGATATACCCCTATATACAATGGCTGCAGCTGAACAGAGTGGGTGGACTGACGAAGCAACCCAAACGTTGATTAGCATATGGGGAACGACATCCATACAAGATGGTTTTGATGGAACC
Organism: Anneissia japonica; assembly: GCF_011630105.1. Taxonomy (NCBI): domain Eukaryota; kingdom Metazoa; phylum Echinodermata; class Crinoidea; order Comatulida; family Comatulidae; genus Anneissia; species Anneissia japonica. The sequence continues at coordinate 544,426 of NW_022700814.1, forward strand.
TGATGGAACAACGCCGTTTATAAAGAAATCGCACAGAAGATGCGGGAAATGGGTTATAACTTTACGCACGCACAGATAGAATACCAAATGCAAGAACCTGCGCAAAAAAATACACCCAGGAAAAGGACCCCCAACAGGAAACCCCCACCCCCACAGAATGGCCGTATTTTGCGATGATGAACGAAATTTTTGGCGATAGACCCATTTCTTGTCCACCACACACTGTTGACACGTCGTTGGCGGCTCTGAACACCAGTGGAACTAATAGTACACGTAGTAGTAAGTCCGTAGGCTATTTTTTTCCCTTTGTTTTTTTTTTTAATTTTTTTTTTTTTTTTGGGTAATTTTCCCAGTTGGCTAGGCTCTAGTTTCTAAGGCCTGGGTTTTTAGAATTGGTTGGAGTACAAGCGTAGGCAAGGCGAGGTAATTCATTGTTGAATTGCCTTGTTGGGCTGAGGAAGGCTAAGCGGTGAAGTGTTTGTTTTGTTTTAATATATGAAAGGCCTATACCTTACTGTCCGTATCCGAATAACTTGGGGTTCGTAAACGAGCGATCTAATGACCTACCCTCTGGGCATTATGTCATTTTTTACTTATCCGGTTTCGTTGAAAGTTCGTAAACACAACCTAAGATATACTCAATTTTTAAATCACTTTCATATGCAGTATCAGAGGGTTTTAGTAAAATGTGTAGTGGTGAAAAAGAGTGGTACCTGTATTTCTTTTTGTCTTTCCACCAGCATATACTGTATATTTTTTGGTAATTATATGAATATCAAGATAGGTTTTTAAACAAAACTAGGGTGGAATGTTTAGATGAGTTCCTGTAAATATGACAACTATTCTAAGAATCACAATGAAGTGTAAATATGACATGAAATTGTGATTCCGCCAAGTCCGTGAAATTGCCCATAACAGGAAAGAGAAATTTTCTCGGTGAATTGATTCTCGAACGAGATAGCGAAAGCTCTCTAATGACTCAAGTTACTGCATGGCCCTTTAAATATTTATGATAAAACCAATTTCTTTTAATTTTAAAGCCCCATTCCTGGGAAATTTTCACAAAAAAAAATAATTGTTTTAGAAAAAATACATGGATTACTCTAACTATTATAAACCTTAGAAAAATATTGGCATCAATTTCAGTTTTACACAAAAAGATAAGAAAAATCAGAAATACAGACTATTTCTCATAAGAGATTACCATTTTCTTGATGACCTCTTTGTTACTAGGTAAATTTACTGGTTATAGATTTCATCTGTTGGAATGCTCTCGCTTTGTGTATACAATATACAGTCGAGCGTCAGAGGTAGTCAGGGTAATTGTTTCGTGAACCCGCCGCAGTATTTCTTCTTATTTATTTTTTTATTTCGTTCACCAATGCCATGAACTCTCATTTGATTGATTGATTAATTGATTGATTGATTGGTACGTCTCCGTCATGGCTGACAGTTCCTGACTTCTGTGATGACCCACCACTTATGTCGGTTCGCAGCTATTTCATACACCTTTGGTAGAGGTTGTCCAACTAGAGATGTGATCCTGTTGATCCATCTGGACCTAGGACGTCCACGTCTTCTTGATCCCTCAATCTTGCCCTGCACGAGAACCTTTTCAAGGCAGTTATCTTGTCGCCTGCATTGATTAGTCTTTTTTTAGGACCAATTTCTTTTAAAACAGACATTTGTTCGTTTTGCAGTCCAAGGTATCCTCAGTAGTCTACGCCAGCACCAGAGCTCAAAAGTATTAACCCTTTTACAATCTTCTTTTGTGAGTGTCCATGTTTCACAAGCATAGGTTGCGATGGGGAAGACCAATGCTTGGACTAATCGTGTTTTTGTTGCTTTGGTGACCCCTCGGTCGATCCAGATATTTGTTAGTTTGTTCATAGCGGATCTTGCCATTGCCAAGCGTCTTCTGATCTCCTGTTTACATCCCCCGTCCACAGCGACAAGAGCCCCAAGGAAGTTAAACTGGGTGACTTTTTCGACTTCTTTGCCATCAACTATTAGGGTATCAGTGGGATGATTTTCACCAATGACCATGAACTTGGTTTTGGATACATTCAGTCGTAGGCCTAGGGTCTCACTTTCTTGTTTCACCCTTTCTAGCACCATCCGAAGTTCTTCTAAATTGGTGGCCACTAGAGTGGTGTCATCTGCATATCGAGGGTTGTTCAACTGCCATCCTCCTATTGAGAGACTGCCAACCCAATTTTCAAGGGCAATTCTCATGATGCACTCTGCATACATATTGAATAGTGTAGGAGATAATATGCAACCTTGCCGAACGCCATTTAGGTATTTTAAATTAATTCATCCCACAATAAATAAAAAAAACCAAAAAACATTAATTAATCTGTTTTACTGAACTGCTTACACCACCGATATGATCGTGAGCGATAAATAAAGTATGCCCTCTCTATTGAGATTGGTTATTGTACTTCGCATCTCGCACACTGCTGACGATCGAGTAGGCCTGAGATACATTATGTTTGTTTAATTGTCAAAATCTCAGTCAGAATCACTTTTTTAACAAATTTGAAATTGCTTGCAATGAAAAATTATATTTCACAAATGTCAATACTAGCAATGGAAAATACCATGTCGGCTGTTCTTATCATGATAACAGTATTATTATAACCTAGATCAAAGTAAGGCTAAGGCCTAGCCTAACAGCGTTTCTAGGCTAAAGTTTCAGGCACCTACAGT
>NW_022700814.1:548043-556327 GCF_011630105.1 Anneissia japonica
ATATGCAACCTTGCCGAACGCCATTTAGGTATTTTAAATTAATTCATCCCACAATTAATTAAAAAAAAACAAAAAACATTAATTCATCTGTTTTACTGAACTGCTTACACCACCGATACGATCGTGAGCGATAAATAAAGTATGCCCTCTCTATTGAGATTGGTTATTGTACTTCGCATCTCGCACACTGCTGATGATCGAGTAGGCCTGAGATACATTATGTTTGTTTAATTGTCAAAATCTCAGTCAGAATCACTTTTTTAACAAATTTGAAATTGCTTGCAATGAAAAATTATATTTCACAAATGTCAATACTGGCAACGGAAAATACCATGTCGGCTGTTCTTATCATGATAACAGTATTATTATAACCTAGATACAAAGTAAGGCTAGGCCTAGCCTAACAGCGTTTCTAGGCTAAAGTTTCAGGCACCTACAGTAATATATTTTTTTGCAGACCTATCACAAAATCTAACATAACAAATTCGTCCGCGTTTATTTTTTTGTGGAACACAAAAAATAAAATTTCAGTCTTTAAATATTTTACATTTTTAGGAATTTCTAAATTCAGTTAATTAAACTAGCAATTTGGTATTATATTTATAAATCTTTTACATATTAAAGAACTGAAATTTTGTGATAAATTTATGATCACGCATGTGTTTTTTTCTGCAAAATGCAGGGGCGGATTTAAAGGGGGGGCCCTTTTTAGGAGGTAAAAAAAGAAAATAAAAGAAAAAAAAGAAAGAAAAAGAAAAAAAATGATAGCCCAGAATGCCTTAAATGTTATTTTTTGGCGTCTAGAACACAAAAATTTCAAGGGAGGTATGTTCCCGGACCCCCTAGGATGGTGTTGTCTCGTCGGCCCAACTTTTGCACCCCCCCCCCATTTGAGCATCTCTGGATCCGCCCCTGAAATGTGTGTTTCACCCAAAATCACTTTGAAATGCGGGACTGTTCCGCATGGAGCATAGTTACTAACCGTCTCGCATCGTGCGGGACGGTCCCGCATTTCAAAGTGATTTTGGGTGAAACATGCATTTTGCAGAGACACAGTGCGATCAGAAACTTGTCACGCATTTAGCAAAAGTCTACGCATGATAACGAATTATCACTAATTCATAGGAAAATGTATTTAAAAATATAAGAAATTGCCAATTAGTGAATATAAAAACGGTCATGCAGGAGCTTGAATCATTAGAGCTTTCGTTATCTCGTTCGAGAATCAATTTACCGAGGAAATTTCTCTTTTCCCAGCAAAACAACCCAGCCAACCATGAATGTGACTGGAACCCGATTCCCACTCAACTGGTGTAGTCACGCATTTCAAATCTCTCAGGTTGGTAACTATGTGGTGCGGGACGGCAGGTGACTAAACCACTAGCCTAGGGGGCCTAGTCTAATAATGTATGATGATGATGATGTCAGAAGGACCATCCAACTGTAACCTAGGCCCTAATAATACTACTAACCTGTCCTAGGCCCTACTACAGTAGCATGGTGAGAGAGGCTATGGCCTACCTACGCCTAGCCTAGGCCTACCTAGGCCTAGGCTAGTAGTAATAGAATGTAGCGAGCCTAGGGCCTAGCCTAAGCCTAGCTTAGATTAGAACCTCCTTTAAAAACATCTTTCTGGCATCAATGTTGATAACAAAATTATTTAAAAAAAACAACAACACGTTCATACCAATGAAGAAGCATTTGTTATCTTGACTTTTCTTTTGTACAAATGTTATCAATTTTTTTGGTAATTCGAGCAAAGAGTATATGGACGGAATTTATACTCTTTGATTCGAGCGAATGACAGTTCGAGCGGATGTCAGTTCGAGCGGATACAAGTTCGAGCGGATGCATTAGTGCGAACATGGACCAAGGAAGGAGGTACAGTATACGGACCTATTTATAGCTCCAAAGCGCGAACTATAACAAGGGCGAATCGTCGCCCTATTCTTGTATTTGTTTTAAATGCAAAAAATGCTCTGTGCACTAAAGTTCTGAAATGTTTTTGGCACTTTTTGATAATTATTCCTTGTTTGAATTACAGTCTTGGCAAATCCGACTACCAGATGGCCGATAGCAAGCACTATTATCTTAAAACTATAGGAAAAAAAATTATATTTGTAATTGAATTATATAGTTTTGTAACTGTATTTATAGATTTACGATTTATCTGGCCTATATTTGTAAATGGGAGTAGTCTTAACTAACTGTAATTGTAATTCATGATAAATTTTTAAATTATTTTTACGTATATATATGTGTCAGAACTTGGTGCAAATCACGGGTGTAGTGTGACACAGGGGCGGATCCAGTAAGGGGCACGGGGAGGCAGCGCACGCTCCTTCCCCTCCCAGTTTTGCCACTAAATTTTAAAAATATCAATGCGTATTAATGTTATGTGCTACTTAGGCCTATCTATTTTGAAACTGTTGTGCCCCTACCGCCGTTTGAACAATTCTGGATTCGCTGGCCACTGTGACAAGATCAACAGCACAGTAACTAAGAGACATAATACCAATTTTTTTTCCACATTCAGCATTCGTCTATAGTTCAAAACCCACTTTTTTAACTTAGCATATGGAAAAACAATGACTAAACATTATTTTTATGAAAGTAGGTAGGCCTATATATTTAATTGTAAAATTGTTAACGTTAAAAAACAACTTTTTTCTATGCAGTTATAGGCTTTTCCTCCGAAACCCACCGGGGCTTTCCCCCTTTGCTTCAGTGGCGTATGAAGTCTTGAAATGCGGTGCTGATTATGGGCGCGAATGTGAAGTGGGGGCTTGGTGATCAGTTAAAGGGTGCTAACTGTGAAATAAGGTGATATTTAGGTGATATTTAACTACTTGCAAGTTTTTAAGGGGAGGGAGATTGGGGGAGCACGAGTAATTAATGGAGGGGCGTGCGTCCCCCCACCCCGGCACTCCTAATACGCCAGTGCTTGGCCCCGGGCCCAGGCAAAGCTTGAGCCTCGGCAATGCTAATTGTTAGCTCAAAATAGTTTTAAAGTGATTAATTGCACGTTGATTCGCAAAACGATCTTTTGCAAAAAGTAAATCTTAAATTCATCAAAAACATTTTACTGTACTGATAAAAATATTCTTTTACGGCAAAGGTATTAGATTGTTTTATTTATAGTAATTGGTATGAATATTTAAAATTAATAATTTAATCTAAAAACAATTTTAAAAAAAAGTGATAATATGTATGTTTCTCATGTCTTTAAGAGGCCAATACAATTGAGGGCGGCAGTTACATGTAATTTACTGTCATCATTGAATCAGAAATCAGTAGCAAAATGGCGGCCTCCGGTGGCTTTTCGTTCGGCGGACAGTCAGCTGTAAATACGACAGGAACAGGGATATTAGGTGGACAAACTGGTGGAGGCTTCAGTTTTGGAAGTCAAGGGTATAAATGACTAGTTATTTTTATATAAATCAGAGGTTGAAAATCGTATTATTTAATATAATACTCTCATTTAATAGGTTAAGTAAGGTCTAGGCCTAGTCTAGGCTAGGCTAGGCCTAGCCTAGGCTAGGCCTACTAACTAGCTAGTAGGCTAGCGGGATATATACACATGCATTCATGATGATGCAAAAACAAAAGTCTCATGCAAGATTATACAAAAAAAAAAAAGAAAAATGTATGTGATGTTATTTTGATTAAAAATTGTATTGGAAGGCACTGGCTGGTACAAATGAAGTGAGATTGTTCTACATGTTTGTGATTTAAACCTTTTATACGTGACTGAGAATTATCTATATGATTTTAATGCTTAACATTTATATATTTATTTTTTTATTAATGGATTAAATATTTTATATTCTCAATATATTCAGCTATAAAATTAATATATCTTTTTTCTTCATATAGGGCTGGAAAAAATTCTACTCCGGGAACTGTTGGAGGTGGATTTAGCTTTGGCACTTCAGCGACACCAACCCAACCAGTTTCTAGTAAATATATATACTGTATTATTAAATTACAAGATATCTATAAATTGTTATTATTTAATTAATATAAATGATCATAGTTCTAAAATGTAAATAAATTTTATTTATTTTTGTTAAAACCTAAGTAAGTTTTTGTTTTCAAGATTGCTTTGTATTTTTAAGTGGTTTATATTAAATTAAAAAGTATCAGTATTTTATTTGTATTTTTAAAAAACATTTTAAAATGAATTGAATGAAGACTTTATTGTTAGTGATAGTGTGATTCTTTGATTACTCTTTGTACTAATTATGATAAAATCACTATGGAGTTTTTTTTATTATTTTTACATTTCTTTTTTTTCAAATACATTATTTCTTCAGATACTGGATCGTTTTTAGGCACTCCAAACACTACTTCAACTACTGGCCTAACTTCTGGAGGATTCAAGTTGGGTGGTCAAGGGTCCACAAGCCTAAATCTTGGTGGTGCTAAAACCACTGGACAAGTGGCACCAACACTGAAGCTTGGTGGTACTGCAACCTCTACAGCTATAACTACAGCTTCCCTGGGAGGTCTTTCATTTTCTGCTAAAACAACTGCAAACAGTTTAACATTAGGAGGCACAACCAACGCCTTATCTGGAACAACAGGAGCAGGTCTCACTTTAGGAGGAGCAGCAGGTATAGGTGGTCTCGGAACAGGTGGCCTTGGAACTGGTGGCCTGGGTACAGGTGGTCTTGGTACAGGTGGACTTGGAACTGGTGGGCTGGGTACAGGTGGTCTTGGTACAGGTGGGCTTGGAACTGGTGGCCTGGGTACAGGTGGTCTTGGTACAGGTGGGCTTGGAACTGGTGGCCTGGGTACAGGTGGTCTTGGTGCAAAAAAACCTCCTAGTCTTGGAGCCGGATTAGGACTTGGAGGTAGGATTCTTATTTTAATACTAACTTAAGATTTCTCAGTGATTGTCAAAGCTTCTGTGTTCATGGGCTGAGTATTTCTATATATTTATCTATAGGAACAGCGGCACTCCTTTCTGTCAGTACAGCTAGTAAAGGATTAGGAGGGGTGGATCCAGCTTCATTGAAAACTACTACAGTCAACACTACTAATGGAGCCTCTAGTACAAGGTAGGTTTCCAGAAGAGGACAGTCAGAGTGTACACATTCGTGTGTGAAAGCTTGCCGATAGTAAGTGATAAGTAATCGATATCACAGTTTTTGCCACAGAATCCAATCGCAACTGATTGCAACAAATTGCACAGGCACCGATTGGCAGCAGAGGTCAGTCAACCTGTAGGTCTAGCCACCGGAGGCCTAATACTGTTTGACCTCCCATTCCATTATATTTATTTATTAATTTATTATAGATTTGGCATATTCATATAATAATAATAATAATAATAATAGTAGTAGTACAAAAAAACATTAAAAACAAACAATGAAGTACAACATGACAGTTTAGCAGCATGCCAAGAGAGCATAACAGGTTGAAAGCCTGACACCAAAGTGAATTCTCTCCAAACCGCTAACTTCTGATGTCTGATGTTGTGTGAATGCGCTTGCTAATTGCAATTGGGAGTAATCAGTTTTGGATTACCACATAGCAACCAATTGCAATGGAGTGTGACCTGAATAGTGTATTACACGTCTTCATACATTATCCCAACAAATATATTTTTTATTGCTGTATTTACCCTTTTTTTAAACACAAAATTTCAATTGTTAGTCACACTATAACAAATTGTATGTCTGACTATTGGGTCATTCCCGTTCAAATCAGCCAGTAATGGCTCCTTTACCTTTGTTCGGTTTTTTTTATGAAGGTATATCTCAGGAAAATCCATGGGGGATTACATGGGCATGGTGGTTGATTTGCACTGGTGATATCTGAAACTCATTCGATATGTACAAGTCTCACGTGTCGAGTGTGTATTTTACCGCTTGAGAAAGTCCACAGTTTCATGATTCGACAGTATGGTATGATTTATGACTATGCTAGTTTATAATTCAAACATAGTGTCCTAATAAAATATAAATTTCCATTTTATTATAGTAAAGCTGTTAAAGAAACATCGCTACCAAATGAAATTTGTGTAACAGTAAATGAATTCAAGTAAGTTTACAGTACATTGTGAATTTTTTACAAGTTTTTCAAATTTCATGTTATTTCATAATATTATATAATATTGTTATGTTGTTTCATAATATATTATTCAGATTATTTACGTTTTTGTATAATGAAATGCCGCAAGCTGAAGCAACCTTGATTATGCAGCCGAGTAGTTTACCAGTTTTGTATTCGTCTGGTCTAATCCCTTCAAGGGTACTGTAGTATAAAAGCCCAGTGCAGGCTATTAAATTTTGTTTGACAGCAACATGTGACATACAACCTAAATATGGTTGATGACATATCATGACCTTATATAGGCACATCATGACTATATATGGGTATACAACAGTGTTTGTCAAAGAAAATTGATAGTTTGACAGATCTTTATATATCATATCTTATACAAGGATATTGATTATTCTATACAATTCCTTCAGAGAGTATGTGAAAAAACAGAAGGCCATACGTGAGGAGATCGGCCGTTTCTCACCGAAGCCGATGCACAAAGTGAAAGAAGACATGCTAGCTCTACGTCAACTGCTGTCCGTTGTTGGCAACAGTCTGCAGCGGAACACCATGGCAATCTATAAGCTTAAGACGGACTCGGCATATGAACTAAAGAATGCCGACATGGCGCACCGAACCCATGACATACCCCGTGCCTTGCAGATGGACCATACCGCCCCTGCAGAGTACGTACTTATAATAAGGATTTAATTTATAGTAATTAGTGGTGATGGTAATATATTTCTAATAATAATAATACACTGTAATTATATTAATGTATTGCTAATAATGATATAATAATAATAATAATTATAATAATAATGTTTGTGGCCATTCACTTATCTTACAGATATTTCCAGAGACTTATTCAGAATTTTGAAGAGCAGATGCAGCTGTGTCATCAAGAAATTGAGCAGATAGAGAGCCACCTGTTGTCACTCACAAGGCCTGCCAGCTACACACCCCAAGGTATGAACAAATGATCATACAATATTAAGAAAACATATTGTATATACTCTGCTTATAAGAAAAGCCATAAAATAGCAAATAACGATAAAAAAACAGGTTGTTGTGTTGTATGTGTGAGATGCTCGTCTTGTGTGAATCTTCAATAGCATGCAAATTTACTACTGCAATGAACCTACTAAATGCCAGTATGAATGAACACAATTCTAAATACTGGGTAGAAAGATTTTGATAAACATTCAAAAATTCATAAAATTGTATTTTTGTGAAGAATAGCCCTACATTTGGCTCCGTTTTCAGCCAGCTAGATGCAACATCAAGACAATAAAGAAGCAGGAAAAAGTATGAATTCCAACGGTAAAACAGGTGGTCATCTTTTAATTGTATGCCTGACATACAAAATTGTCAAAAAAACTTCTGAAATTCGAGGGTTGTCTCATACGCAGAAAACAGAAAGTAATAACAAAATGAATTTCTGAGAATGGATGACTTAATAATAGTGTTTACGATACAAGATGATTCTTATGCGAGGCTAGGCCTAATTAATCGTAACTGTTGGAATATAAAGAACCAAAAAGCATTAACTAATCTTCAGTATATTGTTCACTTGTTAGACTTCATATTGAATTTAATTCTGGTATTTTAAATGCATGTCTAATTTGTTTAAATTTGTTTCTCATGTTTGTAATATCTCTATTCTCTTCCACTTCTGTCATTCTTCCTTGATTCTCTCTATTTTTGTGATTGCACTAATGGGGTTTATGGTTCTGATCTCATTTCCCGTTTTGGCTTATCAGTTAAAACATATCAATGTCGTATATATTTATTTATTTTTTAAAATTTTTGTGTGTATTGTAATTAGTTATGTAGTATTTTATGTTATTCCATTTCCTAAGTGTCACATGTTTTTTTAGGTTTGTCCAGACTTTGAAAAAACTGTTGTATGCCCATATATGGTCATAATGTGATATCATCATGAACATATTTAGGTATGTCACATGACAGGGCTTGTGAATGATTTTTATGAGAATGTAATTTGATGCAATGATTATATAATTTGTTATTAATTTCCAGATATTTCCTTAATAATGATTAAGATGAATGAAACATTTGTTGCTTTAGCTGCCAAACTCCAGACTGTGCATGAAGCAGTCAAGGTATGGCCAAATATTTACATGATTTTTAATGTTTGAATTTTATGATGGAAATTATATTTAATGAAATATTTAATTATCAAATTATCAATTTTTTTATGTTTTATTATTGT
>NW_022700814.1:556457-563052 GCF_011630105.1 Anneissia japonica
TCATCATTATATACTCTGTGTACAGTATATGTTATTTCACATGCTTATTATTGTTATCACCTATATATTACTAACACTATTTTTATGTGAATTTTAATTATTATTACTGTAATATTATTAGTGTTGTTATTGTTGCTACTGTTATGATTTCTGTATCATTATTATGTAATTGCTATGAAAAAAATAGATGTTATAACATTTAATTATTATTGAACATTAGTATTATTGTTAATATGTTAATTATTTTCATCATGATATATTGTATGTAAAATATATGTTACTTTACATGCTAACCATTTTACTACTCATTTAGGCTCAGAAGGAGCAGTACCTAAACTACAGACGTGTATACCACGACGACACTCAAGACATATTTGCAGCCAGACGTAGACAGGCAGACAAGCGTACCAAGGTACCCGTAGTGCCCACAGGGCCAGGCCTGTTCGACAACAACTCATACGCCACGGCTATAGCAATGGCAGCTGCTATGCAGTCGGCTCAGAAGCCTTCAGGTAAGTCAAGCAGGGTTCACTAATTCCAATGTTTGTTCCAATGTTATAATTCCTTATAGTCAATACTGATTTTGCACTTTTTAGATTGATGGATTACAATGGAAATCATGATTTTCCTAAATTTTTGTTACACATCTCTCTTAAAATTCAAGTACATATTGTTTGCTCATACAAGGGGATGCCATATGACATCATCATTTCCATATATGGGTGGTACACATACAAATTTGTCACATAGAAGTTAACTAAGTTTGACATGCTGTTCGGTGGTTAATTATAGATTTTATTCCTCTGCAGGTCTTGCAACTGGTGGGTTAGGATTTGGCTTTGGGGCTGGAGGTACAACAGCTACTGGAGGTGCTGGGTTTGGTGGAGCAGGACTGTTTGGATCTACAAATCCTGGCCTAGGTACCGGAGGGAGTATGATTCGACCCCTTAGTAACCAGACCACTAGTGGTTTTGGGTCTGGTTTTGGAAATGCAGCAAAAACCGGATTTGGTGGTACGGGGAACACATTTGGCACAAGCACTGGTTTTGGAACCAGCACTGGTTTTGGTAAAACATCTGGTTCAACGTTTGGCTCCTCAGGTTCATCGTTCGGTACATCTGGCTTGACACTTGGCAGTGGATTGCCCTCATCTAACAAACCGACTAACCTCTCTCTTAGTGGTAGCTTAAGCGCCGGACCAACATCTACCGGATTCCCAGGATTTGGAAGCTCTATTACGGGTAAAAAACGTGGATTTTGACAACGCCATCACATCCAGTTATAAATTACTATTTTGTATACAATGATGTCTTATTAGTGCATATGTATAGCAAATAGATATTCTTTAGTGCAGATGCATCAACCACAACATTATGCTTTTCTTAATCTACACAATAAATAAATCAAATTTTAAAAAGTACTCGGGCTATTTTACTTTCTGTTGTCATGCTGGAAAACTAATGTTTATTTTTTGGCACAGTGCCAAAATGCTAAATGAAAATGTGTGTATTTACTCCTGCATCTAAAATCTATTATCAGAAAAAATGAAAAAATGATTGATTGATTATAAAATGTTCAAATCTATGAATTTCATCAAAATGTTTTTTACATGTTTTTAAAGCCTTTGCCATTAAAAATACTTAGTCTTAGAAATATTGAGTTTCTGGCATATTTTTTTGTGCATACTTAGTTGTGATTTCAATTTCTGTATGTTACAGTGTAACTTTCTGTTTTATGCCATAGGAAACTCTGGTCGGGGAGACAACAAATTTCTGTGTAATTTTTTACAGAATATGAGACTTTCTAAACTTTGTAATCCCTAACATGTTCCTGCTTCCTCCTTGACATTTTTGATGAATTTTGGGTTACTTGCTCTTTATTGCACATAGTGCGTGCCATACCTATCTTCAATAAAAAAAAAAAAAAGCTTTTCTAATCCCTAACATATCGCTCTTTTCTGTTATTAACCCCCTTGACATCTTTGAAGGGTTCTGCAGCAGTGATGACATGTCCCTGTGCAAGATTAATTACTGGGTCATTTGATGTTAAGTGTTAAATAAGGCCCATAGCCTAAGTAACAATTAGGGGTTTGGCATCAGTGTCTATAATACACAAAGATGTCTGACAACAGCAATTGTCTACAATTTTTCTGATTCATGGTATCTCTTGTATAAAAGGTTATATAAAACCCACAAAATATCAGCTCAGGCATTTATTTACTTCTATTATATTCTGTCAGAAATATCAGAATGATAATGAATAAAAAATAATACAATTAAAATAAAACCAAGTAAAAAAAATTACCCCTGCTTAGCATTATTACCCCCCGGTCACTGGATCAAGTAAATACGGAACACATGCATTTTCTATAGTCAATGCCATTACTTTTTTTTACAACATTTTAACTTTGTAAGACCATTTCACCACACCGAGACTACAGTAGCCTGAACATTGCCTCAAGTAAATTGCAGCACAATGACAGGTCATTACAAAAGGCTTAAACGCTTTACCTAAGACTCTCCTCTTCCTCTCAAAGCCCCTGGAAACTATGACGTTTTGTTATTCCTTGTTACACAAGCTGTATTTGATTGAATTCATTCAGTTTTCGTTCAGAAAAAAATATAAAATTACACAATTGAAATGAAGACTACAATCAATAATTAATCATCTGAAGCCTTTATGGGTGGTGGGGCTGCAGAAACTTGCTTGCTGTATTATGTTTCTAATAGTATTTATTAAATTATAATGAAATTAAATGTTTCCTACTTAATATTTAAGTAGGAAACATTCAATTTAATTATAATTTTTAAAGGCCTATTGAACGGGCCCATACCAGTGCTTTTGCAGTGGCTACACACCCCGTCCAATATGCTATTGTCATGGAAATCGGCCTTCCCGTCGGGAACATCAAATCCCCGACCCCGGTCGAGACGACATTGGACCTTCTTTCGAGCATTTCCTGTACAGTGTTTAAAGAATCGGAATTGGCTAGATCTTTTCTGTTTAAAACGCGTCCTTTATTTTTTGTAATATTTAAATTAAATATAGGCCTAGTAAAATTAATAAAAAATAATGAATAAAATATTAAATGTAGGTAAAAATAAATCAAAAAGATAAAAATAAACATGAATACATAATAATATTTTTTAATTAAATGCAACCTAGGACACTTTACTGCATCTTATCTATTAAAATACAATAAATTTCGTTATTTTCCGTCCGATTAGAGGTTTCTTTAAATTTCGCGGGTTCAGAACAACAGGGAAATACTGACGTGCCATTTTAAATTTTTCTGAGAGGTTTTAACAGGCATTTTGTCCACTTAAGATCCACCAACCTCCTCACTCTGTCCTCACCACTGCTTTAATGTTATGGCCATACCAACAATATGATGATCGAATCACTGGCCAATAAGAAACTGGAAATTGTAAACGCGTACGGTACGTGTGATTGGTTGATGATAGAAACGCCCTCAACTTGCTAACCGATAGCGCTTGCTAACCGTTAGCGTATCTGGATACCGCTAACGGTTAGCGCTAACCGATCGGACGTTCTCACGCAGGTGCTAACGGTTAGCGCTAACGGTTAGCTCAGGATCTGGATACTAGGGCTCTCGTGAGAACCAGGCTTACAAATCTCCTGGATGCCTGGATGTGAAACACCTAATACATTTAGCTTTTCTCTGGTAGGCCATATTGTATTTTAGATGATTTTATATTATATTAAATACTTCGTGTGTTTTAGCTTTAGTAGTAACCGTATTATCAACAATTGTGTATATAAAGTTCATCATATAAATCACTACTTGTTTGACAGGCGAATGTCACTATCAAGGACTTGGTTGGCTAATATTGAAATCAACATCATGACCCCAGCATTGCACCAAACTATCCAAATATGGTTATTGCATCCTTGTTTTAAATTTTAGAATTTTAACTAGTCCTGTCTAATCTTTTCTTTAGCCGGGCACTGCGTCCGAGTTCAATTAGCATTGGATATAATCACATATTGCCTAATAAATCAGTGGCGTAACGACTAGTCATGCGGCCCGGGGGCGAGGAAATGCTGGGGGCCCATTGTATATCATCAAAGTATTTTCGCTCACAAAGGGATTGGTAATTTCTAGAAATAGGCCTAAATTGTTATGGCTATAATTATATAAGACTATTATATAATTGTCATGCAATGTCCAAAATATGAAGCGACTATTTAACAATAACAATCAACAAATACTGTACTTTTCACACACACATTTTAAAATTACTATTTGCGTGCAACATATTTTAATTAGGTCTACACAACTCGTCATTTGCGTACAGTATGTGCACTTCCTTTGCGTGCATAGATTACATGCTTAATCATGAATGTACAGTATTGATTCCCAATGAAGCTTTGGCAAAGATATAAAAAAATAACTCCAATCTTCTGCTAAATTTATCGTATTTCCTTAAAGTGTAATCAACCTCGTATATCTTGGCACTAGAGGACTTTTCAAGTACTAATCGTATTAAGTCCGCGCCACTGCTTTAACTTTCTCCAGGGACGTGCTAGGATTTTGAAAAGGGGAGGAGGGTGGGGAGGGGGAAGCAGTTATGTGAGGTATACGTAGGAACCCGGTGGGGTCCAGGCGGCAAATCCCCCTGGGAAGTAGGGCACTTTGAAAGTTTTTAGCACTGTCTTGAGAGGATAAAGGTAATATTATAATACACGCATCATACATAATATTTAATTAAGCAAGCCTAACGATAGTCACATAATAATTCAACAGTGGCGGATCCAGGAATTCAAAAGAGAGGTGACCCCGGAAGGGGATTTTCTGACTTAGAAACCACCCACTTCAGCCCCACCATGGTTTGGGTTGCTAAGAAAGATCGACTATTTTTTTTATTGATTTTCACAATGAAGCTTTGCCAATATAAAAAAACTCCAATCTTGTGCTAAATTTATCCTATTTCCTTAAAGTGTAGACAACCTTGTATATCTTGGCACTAGAGGAACTTTTCAAGTACTATAATCACTTTACCTTAGATTCTCCTTTTCCTCTCCAAGTCCCTGGAAGCTCCGACGTTTTATTTTTTCTTTTTACACAAGCTCTATTTGATTGAATTAAAAAAAATATATGTGTGCTGATTTACGTTTTCAGTTTTTGTTCAGAAAAAAATATTAAATTACTCAATTGAATATATGACTATATAACCTCCATCAGTAAAAGTGACTCCTTGGCCTGGGGCCCATCTATTTCAAATTCCTGGATCCGTCACCGATATAATATAATTTATCAACACAATAGCAAACATGATTAAATACGAGCAAATCTTTAAGTCCGCAAGGAAAATAGTGACCGGTGGGACCAAAAAAGGGGCCACCATTCTCGAAAGGCCACAGGGCCCCGCCCTCAGCGTTACGCCAATGACCATATAGATCTTATTAATATGTGTGTGTGTATACCATAGAAAATAAAGCTTAAAAACACTGTCTTGAAGTATGTAGGCCTACTTTAATACTTCAAAGCCGTGATTCACAACCACCTCAGCCCCACTATGGTGGGGCTGAGGTGAGAACATTTAAGGAAATATACCTCTAGATGGCTTTTGTATAGTAAAATTCATCATCATCATCATTCAAAATGAAGCGCCAACGGCATGATTTTTTTCAGAGATCTACTTAATATCCAGGACAACTTAGGCCTAACCATAGGCTACTAAGCTTTAACTATACTAATAATTATGATTTAAAAAAAAAAAAAAAAAAAAAAAAAAAAATTATTTTTCGCCTTTAGCACGATTTTTTCACTTTTTAATATTAAAATATTAATGTCTATTATCATTATCACCATTGTCATCATCATCATCATCATCATCATCATAATCGTCATCATCATTATTATTACTAGTACTAGTAGTAGTATATTAATTTAAACCTTATAAAAGCTTGCAAAAGGATGAAAACCAAAACTGAACCATACATTATAATATCTCTGTATCTTAAAAGACATGGCCTGGGATTTATGGATTTAAGACGAATTTAAGCTGATTTTTTCGTTGAGTTTGATAAATCCACCCCGAGCGGTAAAGCCGTTATATACTCCCAAATATTTTATTTTTTGGATTATAGTTTATATCGTTTATTAGTAGACGTTTATTGTGGGTTTTTATCAAGGCACGGGTCACGAACATGATATAGTAGGAGTCAATTAGAATATACAGCATTTAATTCATCACCAAAATCCGTGTTTTGTTTGATATTTTTTTGTTTTTTAGTTTTTTAGTTTTTATTTGTAATCGCATAAAAAGTGACAAGTCGTCCTCGGAGTTGACTATTACTATCACATAGCGTGGTCAACAAAATGATGTATAATATACCATGATCATTTTATATTTATTTTTTGCGTAAACAATTCACGCTTAGGCCTATGTGTATAATGTGTGCTGATGCATATTTACATATTTAGAAGTAATTCATTTTGAGTGATCCCATGAAAGAATTTGTATTGGCTAGCAAAAAAAAGCTTTAAAATACTAACACTGTGTACAAAGAGAGGGTGTGGGGGGGGGGGCTCGCACTGCTCCCCCTGGATACGTCCCTGATGCATGAG
>NW_022700814.1:564062-567352 GCF_011630105.1 Anneissia japonica
CACGGCAGCTAACGGTTAGCAGGATCGGATCTTGCTAACCGTTAGCTGCCGTGCGTCCATGCGAGAGAATCCCGATCCGGATACCAACAATATACGGTAATGATCAAATCACTGGCCAATAAGAAACTGGAAATTGTAAACGCGTACGGTACGTGTGATTGGTTGATGGTAGAAACGCCCTCAACTTGCTAACCGATAGCGCTTATCCGGATACCGCTAACGGTTAGCGTTAACGATCGGACGTTCTCACGCAGGTGCTAACGGTTAGCGCTAACGGTTAGCTCAGGATTTGGATACTAGGGCTCTCGTGAGAACCAGGCTTACAAATCTCCTGGATGTGAAACACCTAATACATTTAGCTTTTCTCTGGTAGGCTTATATTATATTTTAGATGATTTTATATTATATTAAATACTTCGTGTGTTTTAGCTTTAGTAGTAACCGTATTATCAACAATTTTGTATATAAAGTTCATCATATAAATCACTACTTGTTTGACAGGCGAATGTCACTATAAAGGACTTGGTTGGCTAATATTGAAATCAACATCATGATCCCAGCATTGCACCAAACTATCCAAATCCTTGTTTTAAATTTTAGAATTTAAGCTAGTCCTGTCTAATCTTTTCTTTAGCCGGGCACTGCGTCCGAATTCAATTACTTAACATATCCCCGGAGAAGAGCATTGGATATAATCACATATTGCCTAATAAATCAGTGGCATAACGACTAGTTATGCGGCCCGCGGGCGAGGAAATGCTGGGGGCCCATTGTATATCATCAAAGCATTTTCGCTCTAAGGGGTTGGTAATTTATAGAAATAGGCCTAATTTGTTATGGCTATATATAAGACTATTATATAATTGTCATGCAATGTCCAAAATATGGAGCGACTATTTAACAATAATAAGAAATACTGTACTATTTTCGCTCTAAGGGGTTGGTAATTTATAGAAATTGGCCTAATTTGTTATGGCTATATATAAGACTATTATATAATTGTCATGCAATGTCCAAAATATGGAGCGACTATTTAACAATAATAAGAAATACTGTACTTTTCACAAACATTTTAAAATTATTTGCGTGCAACGTATTTTAATTAGGTCTACAAAACTCGTCATTTGCGTACAGTATGTACATTTCCTTAGCGTGCATAGATTACATGCTTAATCATGAATGTACAGAATTGATTCCCAATGAAGCTTTGGCAAATATATAAAAAAAATAACTTCAATCTTCTGCTAAATTTATCGTATTTCCTTAAAGTGTAGTGCCAAGATATACGAGGTTGATTACACTTTTCAAGGACTTTTCAGGTACTTGGCCTAATCGTATTAAGTCCGCGCCACTGCTTTAACTTTCTCCAGGGACGTGCCAGGATTTTGAAAAGGGGAGGAGGGTGGGGAGTAGGGGGAAGCCGTTATGTGAGGTATACGTAGGAACCCGGTGGGGTCCAGGCGGAAAATCCCCCTGGGAAGTAGGGCACTTTGAAAGTTTTTAGCACTGTCTTGAGAGGATAAAGTTAATAATATTACAATACACGCATCATACATAATATTTAATTAAGCAAGCCTAACAATAGTCACATAATAATTCAACAGTGGCGGATCCAGGAATTCAAAAGAGAGGTGACCCCGGAAGAGGATTTTCTGACTTAGAAACCACCCACTTCAGCCCCACCATGGTTTGGGTTGCGGTAAGAAAGATCGACTATTTTTTATTGATTTTCACAATGAAGCTTTGCCAATATAAAAAACCCCAATCTTGTGCTAAATGTATCCTATTTCTTTAAAGTGTAGACAACCTTGTATATCTTGGCACTAGAGGAACTTTTCAAGTACTAATCACTTTACCGTAGACTCTCCTTTTCCTCTCCAAGTCCCTGGAAGCTCCGACTTTCATTTTTTCTTTTTACACAAGCTCTATTTGATTGAATTAAAAAAATATATTAAATAACTCAATTGAATATATGACTATATAACCTCCATCAGTAAAAGTGACTCCTTGGCCTGGGGCCCATCTATTTCAAATTCCTGGATCCGTCACCGATATAATATAATTTATCAACACAATAACAAACATGATTAAATACGAGCAAATCTTTAAGTCCGCAAGGGAAATAGTGACCGGTGGGACCAAAAAAGGGGCCACCATTCTCAAAAGGCCACAGGGCCTCGCCCTCAGCGTTACGCCAATGACCATATCGATCTTATTAATATGTGTGTGTACTAGAAAATAAAGCTTAAAAACACTGTCTTGAAGTATGTAGGCCTACTTTAATACTTCAAAGCCGTGATTCACAACCACCTCAGCCCCACTATGGTGGGGCTGAGGTAAGAACATTTGAGGAAATAATACCTCTAGATGGCTTTTGTATAGTAAAATTCATCATCATCATCATTCAAAATGAAGCGCCAACGGCATGATTTTTTTCAGAGATCTACTTAATATCCAGGACAACATAGGCCTAACCATAGGCTACTAAGCTTTAACTATACTAATAATTATGATTAAAAAAAAAAAAAAACCAAAATTTATTTTTCGCCTTTAGCACGATTTTTTTTCACTTTTTAATATTAAAATATTAATGTCTATTATCATTATCACCATTGTCATCATCATCATCATCATCATCATAATAATCGTCATCATCATTATTACTAGTACTAGTAGTAGTATATTAATTTAAACCTTATAAAAGCTTGCAAAAGGATGAAAACCAAAACTGAACCATACATTATAATATTTCTGTATCTCAAAAGACCGCCTTGGATTTATGGATTTATGATTTTTAAATGTCAAACTTAGGCCTATGTATTATAATTATAGTAGGCCTATAAGGCTTAAGATGTGGGCTAATGCATATTTACATACATTTTAGAAGTATTCATTTTGAATGATCCCAGGAAAGAATTTGCATTGGCCAGCAAGATGATTTTATATGTTAAATACTTTGTGTGTATTATTTTAGTATAACCATACTATCAACAATAGTGTATATAAACACTATACTATTTGTTTGACAGGCGAATATCAGGTACTAAGACTTGGTAATATTGAAATTGAATCTCAGAAAACGTATACTATGGAACGCCATGCAAATAAATAATATGGAACACCATTGGTGCCAAAATTGATTTATTTTTAAGCATTTTCATCGATTAAGACAAAGTTTAGGGATTGGGCTGGGACGGTACGTTTGTACTGGGATTGGGCGCGGGCCCATGAAAGCACACAGTCGTCATTACGCCACTGTTAAGTGGTGTAGTAGTAGGAAAGGCCTGGGC
>NW_022700814.1:567391-599162 GCF_011630105.1 Anneissia japonica
GCTCACGGTACTGTACAGTGACGTGATGGGCCGTGGTCCCTGTGGCTTTCAAAGAGTGGGCCTTTTGGGTCCCGGACGCCAATTATCCCGTTAAATTATGTTTGTCATTGCATTAAATGTTTTTTAACGACAAAATAAATGATATTTTAGCGGGGAATCCAGGAATGTATAGTATAGGGAACAGGGAGAGACTTTCACTGTAAAGGGTCAATACCACATTATTATGGTTAGAATGGTTAGAAAATTTATGATTACGCCTTATGGCAGGAAATGGCACTCACAGACACCTTCAATTCGCCACTGAAAATAATATGGTATAGGCCTACAGTCAATGTCAGAGGCATATTATTATTATTGCATATTAACATGATCAAACTGGCTAAACGTGTGGCAGCACTGTTTGTGCGCTGAGCTATGAAGATCGAATTAACTCCGGTTCAATTCCCACTGGTGCTCTCCTTGTTTTCAGCTGGAGTGCTGAAATGCAAGTTACAAACTCGCCGTTTTTCGAATGGCACGTGAAAGACGTTTTCCAGTGAGAAATGGCCCATGTTAACCTTCAAGTGAACGCTCATGCAAGTTTCACAACGCCCGTGTGCACGCGTCTAAGAACGCCGCATGTGCACGTTTGACAACATCGGAAAGAGTATTTATTTATTTATTAAAAATTCGTCACGATATAGATAACTACATATTGACCAGGGGCATGACTAGAGATGACATTGGCTAAAGCCAACACAACAAGTGGTCATCTCTAAACAACAACAATAATATAAGATATATTTAAAAAAATACAAAAAAAAACCCGTAAAAATTTTTGAAGTTTTGATAGAAATACAGTCAACTTTGGAACGGATGTCAGGAGGAACAGTGTTCAAAGTTTGGCTTCTTCAACATACAACGAATTCTGGAATAGAATGGTATAAACCGGAACCCTGTATAATCTATCATTATGGCGGGAATTCATCACTAATGGTATTTCCATAGTGGCTGGGAATTCCCCCCGATAGTAACGAGCAGCAAACCAAACCCTGGACACCCTCCTCCTGACATCGAGAGGACATAAGTTAACAGCTTGAGCCGATCCCTGTAGGAAGGACGATCTTCATATTTCCCCCCTCCACGAACAAAAGCTCTTCTTGTCGCTGATAGGATGTTCTCAAGCTGCTTAAAATGGATTGCCTCCCGGTCTACAGCCACCACTAAATAATCCCACTAAAAACAGGGGTGGTGCCAGTGGGGGGGGGGGGTAGCGTCGGAAAGAGCTGGCAACCCCGTCGCCGTGAGAAAACCTACAATTCGTCAGGGAGAAAAAAAAATATATGTATTCTTCACATATGAGTAGACTCTATAAAATCGATTAAATAATCATTTGTGAAACCCCTAAATTGTTATATTTTTCTGGGACAAATCTACTGACCTCATCCCCCACCACCCCCACTTTCGTCGAGGAAATCGTGGCGCCACTCATGATGACTAGAAATAGGTCTCCTTCTGATTTTGTGTAATAAATTCAGTCTAAATCCAAATCCTAGTGACTGACTTCGATCTAGTGAGTACTCTTTCGAGCATAGCTTCCTGCTCAACTTCCTGTATTGCTATATTGTATTGTAACAATGCCTTGTGCTTCTGTTCTAAGTGTCTTGGGAACGTTGGTGTATTTTTTTTTTTATCTTTTAAAGATTATTTATATAATTCGGAAAAGGTACATAAACTACCCATATCGTTATGTCATATTTTATATTTTTAGATAGCTGAACATACATGACGTATAATAAAGAATATCAAGTGACATGGAAAGAGGGGCGGAAAGAGGGATGGGGAAGACGAGTTTTGCCCAACCGCCATCTATCCAGTTGAGAGGGGGTTTGCTAGAAAATGGGGGTTTTCCCGAACCATAAAAACCCCCGCTTGCTACGGGTCTGTAAACTGGAGTAAGATTCTTGCTAAGAATCAACTTATACTTAACTAAGAATCTTACTAGAATAAAAAATTACAGTTGAAATCCACAAAACGTGCAGCAGTGGTAATTCTAACAATCATGATTGTATACCTTTCGATGACTTAGTTTCGTGTGAAAAAAAGCATCAATTAGGCCTTTTACAAGCTTTAACATTGGTGCAATAAGATTAACAAAATTACAATTATTTATAAATTGACAATTAGAACTAAACTATTTCTTCACCGATTTACAGACAAATTTTGTAAGAGCGGTTCATCTTATCAGTCTTGAGGTGCAGGGGTGTCGCCTTGGGGACCGGGGAGGGAAGAAAACCACAATTCGTCGGGGACGGAAAACATTAGGCATTATGTATTTTTTACATATTAGTAGACTCTAAAATCGATTAAATATGCCGTTGAAACCCTTAAATAATGCTTATCTCATTGGGCCACTTCCGATAAAATTGAGCGACAACCAACCACGCCCACTTTTATTTCGTCAGGGACATCCCTCCACCTCCCGCCCCCGTCGAGGACCTCGGACCTCCGTTGTGCAAGTCCTAGCGCTACCGCTGTTAAGGTGGTGTTTTTCCCTAGATGTGTATGTCGGTATCATATAGACTATATGCCTGTTGGTATTGAAAATGTTATATATTATCCGTAAGTTATTGTTTCGTAAGAGTAAGCAATTAAAGCTGTTAAATGCGACCTAATTATTGGTGCATATTATGATTATTTTACTCATCAAAGTAAACATAATGTAGCATAATGACAGAGAATTTTTGAAGTGAACGAGCCACGTAGCTCAGTTATCAATCCTGTCGTTCGCTTCAGTTCTTGCTTCAATAATACTTTTTTTTAATGAAAAGTATCACGATTAAGGCAGGGATCATAGCATACATAGCACCTCCCGGATAAATATAACCAATCAGAACGTCCGATTTCAATGTAGGCCTACGGTATGTCATCACGTGAATGAGGTAGCCAATCAAAACGTTAGATTGAATAGTACTTATTGCTGTGTACGTCTCAGCAAACCACACTCATCAACCTGTTAGTATAACTGTATAGAACTGTAATCTACACTGAAAAACAAAGATGGCCTTATCGCAATACACAGCGTAAGTGTTAACCACTATTGCTTTATATTAAGTAAATTTACGCCATAACTTTATTTTAAACATTTTTGAAAACTATTAAAGGACACTCAATTGCTTGAAAAATAATTTTGTGTTTTACAAACAAGTTAGTGTTTTATTGATTAATTAATAATATTGAAAATGAAAAGAAAAATATAATGAAATTTTATTGCGAGCTAAGAATAGTATATTAATAATTGAGTCGTCGAATGTAATGCATTGCACACAGACCAAATTTTAACAAAGTTAAATGTGCGTCGTTTCATTTATTCATAACAAGAATAAATTCTATAATTATATATTTGGGGAAAAAAATTTTGCCTAAATTTGATCGCTTCATTGATTTGCGGTATAATATGAACTTACCTGAGGCAGATTGTAACTTTGTTTCCTTTTACTGGTATTGCAGTGAGGACCTTTACAACAACGTCGTTGGAAGAAACTGGGATGAAGTACGAGCTATTATCGGAGCCCAGCCTGGACTCGCAAATGAGAGATATGTATGTGATTTATAATCAATTATTTTTGAGAATCAATTTATTTAAATGATTATCACAATAAATCATAATATTTATTACGTAATAAAAGCACCTTTTCAAGTGTTTAAAGTCAGACTCCGGAGGAAAAAATGTTTTTGATATGTTGTAAAACTGATTTTTCTAAGACAGAAAAAAGTTGTTTGACGAAAAACTGGGGAACGGTGAACGAGATACAGATTTTTGAATATTTAAAAACTGGGGGGAAAGAGGCGTAACCGCCCATTTTTACACCTTTTACCCCCAGTTTTTTAATATTAAAAAATCTGTATCTCATTCAACGTTGCTCAGTTTTTGATCAAACTACTTTTTTCTGTCTTAGAAAAATCAGTTCTACAACATATCAAAATTTTTTTTTCCTCCGGAGCCTGACTTTGAGCTCATCTTGCAGTGTCAAATCAAAGAACTTACTAAGACAAATAAAAAATGACACTGAAAAATATAATTTATTAAAGATTAGATCTAATTTAATATTCATATTAAATTAATATTCATATTTATAGCGTATTCATGCATACTGGTAAAAAGGTGCATGCTTGGATCAATTGTTAAGACATATAATAAATTTAATTTAAGAAGAATTTAAGAAAATATTGGTAGTGCTAAACACAGCGGGTTCAGCCGGGGGGGGGGGGGGGGGGGGGGGGGGGGGGGGGGGGGGGCGTGGCTTCGTATGTTGACGTCATGCATAATTTCAAATTAGTTCATCTTAATCTACTCGACAAAGTTGGCCCTGTATGCGGGCCTATCTGTAATCACACAGCATAGCAAAATACAGTCCGTACAACTAATTTCTTCACACAACTAATGTAAGAAAGAATTAGTTGTCCCCTGTGTGTTTTTCTTTCCAAAAATTACGATCCCTGGAATATATTAATTTATATGGCCAACACAGTGTGAAATAATACATAGGCCTATAGTCTTATTTTAGCGGTAGTGATTAGGCCGTAATCACAGAAATAAATGAAAACAATTCAATGGCCTATAACTTCGTTCCGCAACCTTTCTAGTTAATGGCCACAGCCCAAATTAAATATCAAGCACTCAGACGCAACCCATGGGACCCGAAGGCCTATTTATCACCTGAATTTTTTGGTAAAATGATTGAATATTGCATTATTTTTTTATTGAGTCACTAAATCACGTCAGTCGTTTTCTACACGAGGAGTAGCGGAGAACAGTTATTAAATCTACAAACATAAATTCTTAAAAAAAAAAAAAATTCTCTTTTGTGGCAACAGACCACATTTATTCATCAATATCATTATAAAGCACAGTTCATACATTTACAATTGATGGTACTAAAAATATTGATTTTATACATTAATTTAGTTGTGGGTTAGCCTTTCATTATCCTCCTTTTTTCGTGGTTTTCATATTTTTTTTTAATTCCCTCTCTTTTTCTCCTTAATATACAAGAAGATTTTTTTTTTAAATTTATATATTTATTAAAAACTATATACAGTGAACACAGTCACAGTGTTAACGAACGCATGATACATTACAGCACACTCACTATTGTTACACGTTCAAGAAGAAGAAAAGTAAAATAAATGAAAGAAGAAAATCTAAAATGGCTTGCAAAAAAATATATTATGCAAGACATTTTATATATTTAATATTATATTTAGTTATAAAAAGCCTTTGCATTGAGCTACGATTCCACTTGTTAACGTTTTTTAAGACGTTTGCTTTAAATATACAGAATACTCCTAATGAAAATATATGATCTACATAAACATTTCCCGTTCCAAGTACAATGTTTTTAAAGTCTGCTTTGATACCGTATTTAAAAAAAAATAAAACTATTAATATATTTCCATAATTCCTTTGCTTCTACACACTCAAAAAAGAGATGCGCCTCACCTTGAACAACATTCTTACATCGTTGGCATTTATCAGAATTCACAATTTTCCATAGGTATAATATTTTCTTGGTGGCAATGGTGGGAACAATGTTATGTAATAGCTTAAAATTGATCTGTTTAAGTTTATTTTCTCTAATCCCCTTCACCTTCCATGTCGACACCCAGTCGATTTCAGTATTAAAATAAGAATGCCATTTCATTTGACACTTTGTGGGTTCAATTCCCCTATTCATAATAAAATACCAATATATTTGTTTGGTACTTATATTACACCAGAGAATTTTCTCTTTCCAAAGAGATAGTTCCGCAATCCAATTAGATCTGACATCTAATATAGTAAATAATTCATCTGCATTAATAAATCTGTTATCAATAACTATATCATTTATCGTTCGTATGCCCACTCTAACCCAATCTCTATATAAAAGTGAAACACCAATATATAATATCATTTTGTTACCCCAAATTTGTTGTTTCAATATTTCATTATAACCCAGTGGGTGCTTAACAATACATTGGTTAAAACATGTTAATGTGTTTATCATTGAGAGATAAAACCTAGGAATTCCGTCGATGGATATACCTTTATAGCATACATGTGACATGTTTTCAAAAACGCCCTTTGGAGCAAATCTGTTCAAATATAATCTTGGCAAAAACTTCCATTTTGATGTTTCGCCATCATACCAGGGACGTAGCCAGGATTTTGAAAGGGGGGAGCCGTTATGCGAATTACGTATGACCCCGGCGGGGTCAAGGGGGCGAATCCCCCTGTGAAGTAGCGCACTCTGAACGTTCTTAGGACTGTTTGAGAGGATACAGTGAAAATTGTAATAAACGCAGGGCTGAGGTAAGAAAATTTATGATTAGGGCATCTCTAGATGGCCGGAAATTACACTTTCGCACTTCAATTTGAATATATTTTTCCTTTTTTTCCTTAAAAAAATGAAGGGGGGGGGGGGCGTGCCTTGAATCCACCTCTGCTCAAAACATTCTTTATCCAGAATAGTCATAATCACGAAAAATGGACATGAAAAACCAGATCACATCCTAAAAACAAACAGCAGTCACTAAGACATACATCAGGAGCCGACTCGATGGAGTTTAACGTCATACCCAGGGAAGGGCACAGATCTGTTTTGAAAGGTGGAGGGCATTTTGTAAGTCGACACCCACCCCAGCCCCACAATGGTTGGAACTGAGGTGAGAAAATTTTAGGAAATAGTACCTCTAGATGGCCAGAAATGACACTTTTAGTAAAATTCATCATCATCCCATCACCATTAGTCAAAATGAAGTGCCAAAAGAAATTCTCATGATCTTTTATCAGGGATTTTTGACAACCATAGAGATCTTATTAATGTGTGTGTATACACCATAGAAAACAAAGCTTAAAAACATCGTCTTTGAGTATGTACTTTACATAATCTAGATGTGTATAAGAGACAGCTTCTCAAGCTTCTGAAATAAGGTCAATCTATTCGTCACTCACTTCACTGTGTAAACTGCATTCTCATAATTACAGAGGACCACGCACCTTCGGTCTTAGTGTGAAAAGTAATGAAATACGTACCGTACCGGTATACCGTAATACGATCGAATAAGCGCTGGAGGCTTCAGTGCGGCGCTTATTCGAGGACTTACATGATTGAGGACTGGCATGATTTCGCTCTTTTTGCACAGATATAATGTGATTACATTATAGTGATTACGTTTTCGTTTACACGTATACCTTGTCTCTTATACACATCTAACCCTTATTACAACATTCGCAATCGTTGTGATGGTTAAAAATATCAGAAAACAACGTTATACCTCTATACATTTTAAAGCTTTTTGAGCTCCATCCATTGTTCATAATTATACACTCAGTATTACAATACAAAACACTTACCCATTTGATAAATGATGGGCCAAAATTAAAATGATGAAGAGCATTAAACAGGAAATCTCTGTTAATCGTGTCAAATGCTTTACTGAAATCTAAGCTTATCAGGGCGCCTGTAAGACTATTTACATCCATATATTCCATATATTTTCCCCACCAAAACGACCTTTAATATACCCTTTTTGATCATTGCTTACTATATTTTTTATAACATTTTGTAGTCTTTTTGCTAAAACAAAAGCAGCGATTTTATAATCCACATTAAGAAGCGTTATAGGCCTCCAATTATTTAGATCATCATGCTCACCTTTTTTATGAATTAAACTTATAACACCACGTCTTTATGAATGAGATAATGTTTCCATTTCAAAGTTTAAGTTAAGAGCTTCACAAACTAAAGGGCCAATTTTGGGCCAGAAAAATCGATAGAAATCTACTGTGAGACCATCTGTACCAGGCGCCTTGTTAAGTTTCATACATTGTATAGCGTGTTCACATTCACTAAGTGACAGTTTACCCTCACAAGACTGTTTATCATGATCTGATAATTTCGTGGATTCTATTTTGATACGTCTGTACCTCGTTTTTCTCAATATTTTGATTGGCGTAGAGTTTCTCAAAAAATTGCACTTCTTCGTACAGAATATCATTGGTTTTTCGAGCATATGTTCCACCATATCTTTTTATATTTTTTATTTGTTTTTTTTTTACAATTATTTTTTTCAAGTCCTAGAAAATATTTAGAATTTGTTTCTCCTTTCTCTACCCATTTTGTTCTACACCGTATCTGGGCACCTTTAGCCTCATAAGCATATATACTTTCTAATATTTTTGTTTTTAATTCTAGCTCTGTTTTTTTTCATCTCCGTTCCCGTGTTCATCAAGAAGATATTTAGCTGCTCGATTTCTTTTTGTAATTTTTCTTTTTTTTCTATTTTTAATTTTTGCTTTTGTTTTTCCAAAAAAAATCGCGTATTCTTTTATTTTGATTTTTATCAACTCCCATTTATCAACTGCACTAAAATCTTTATTGCGTTCGCAGTCATCAATGATTTTCATGACTTTTTCAATAAATAACCTATCCTTTAAATAATCTGAGTTAAGTTTCCATAACCCTGGACCATGTTTTTCTTCAGATACACAAATTTTAAAGGAGATACCTTGGTGGTCAGTGAGAACAGAGGGTCTGATATCACAAGAGATTATATTTAGTTAGGTCACTAGATTAGTCCGGGGACCTTAATTACAGGCCTACGGCCTCCTTGGTCCTCGGCACTTGTAGTAGTTAAGTTAAGTTGCAAATTACAAGTGAAATAAAAATGAAATGAAATGAAATTTCCTTCATCATGTAAGCCTTTCGATACAAACCAGTAATTTAATCTTTTAAAGAGGTTAGCAGACTTTCTGCGCCATGTGAATTGTAACTTATTTTCGTTAAGTACTCTCCAAATATCTAATAACTTAAACCTATTCATAAGGTTTTTGACTGTAAACACTGAATTATCTGTTTTCAATCAATCAATCAATTTATTTGGAAATTGCACCTTTGCATCGGTGGCACACACAAAAATTGGTGCATCCATAAGAAAAACACTGCACGTCTTAAACTAATCTTAAAGGCATTAGAGCTACAGTAGAAAATACATTTGAACAAAATTTTCGGTATTAAATTAATACACAGAACATATTCAATCAGAACCTAAAAAATTAAGCAAATTTAGCACTACAAGAAATTTACTCATAAAAATACAAATATACTAATCTTACAGGCATTAAAGAGTCATTTTACTACCTTTCTGATCAATTGATTATCTTGAATGCAATTCATATCGCCACCGACAATAATATACCGTGCGTCACAGAAGGTTTGCATATGCTTTTGGAGATTCCTAAAAAATGAACTACGTTCTTTGCTATCATTTGGTGCGTTTACATTTACCAATAAATATTGAACACCACTGATATCTATATGTAATAAAATATGTCTACCGGTGTCATCGATTTGTTTATTTATACACCTGTAATCAAGATCTTTTCGTACAAGAATTGAAACCTCTTTACTAAAGGAGTTACCAAAACTGTGATAAGAGTCTCCCTCCCAAAGGAAATTATAATTGTTAACAAGATCTTTGGTGAGATGCGATTCTTGGACAAGTAATATGTCAACCTTATTAACTTCAGCCCAGTTAAAAAATTCTCTTTGCTTTTGTTTTACTCTTAGCCCTCTAACATTCAAAGACAGACAGTGTAAACATCTGCTATTATCTTACCCATTTCGTAACAACAAATAGTACAAATAGCACTAAACTATCTACTCGTTTTCTTTTTTTCTTTCTTTTCTCTCCGGGACTTGGTGACTTCATCACATTCGCTACTTGCGGATCACGTTCGTTTTTCTCTTTGTTGAATTTTTCTTTTTCAGGTTCTTTGGTGTCGCCAGTTACGGAAACTCTCTGTGGCGTAGCTGTCGTGATGAAGTTTGTTATGCTCTTTTGGACTTTACTTTTTACAGGAGCATGGCTGCTGCCGGGGACCTCTTCCATTGTCCCGTCATCATCACTTGCCTCTACTGTATCTTCTTTACAACTGGTTGCTGTATCACTCTCGCATTCATCGCTGATGCCAAGACTCCATTTAGACTCTTTCTTATTATCTCTGCTGCCTTTATCCACGATATCTTGCCACATTTTTTGTATATACTTTTCTCTAGATGTTTAATGAAATAGGTTTGATCCGGTGTCATAGGCATCATCGTCTTCCTCAGTATGAGTGATTATGTCGCTTTCATCCGAATGCTTGAACGCATCCTTGCAAAACCTAGCAATGTGACCCATTTTCCCGCATCTGTGACACTTGTAGGGGATCTTTTTCGGACAGCTACTAATCTTATGTCCAACCTCATTGCACTGAAAGCATTTCATAACGTCGATCTGATCTCTGTGAAAAAGCCTTGCCTTAAAATTATTGATCATAGTTAATCTTGGCAGACTACCTTTGAATTTATCAACGATTACAGATCTATCACCATTGACGAATCTGGAAAGCTTGCCATTAATCCGAAATTTCACGTATTGAATGTTTCCGATTATTTTACATCCGAATTGCTTTAGGGCGTTCTTAATTTCATCGTTGTGGACCGAGATGGGAACATCCTTTACTAAGACTCGTACACCATCATTTACTGCAAGGTATGGGTTGATGTCATGTATTGCAACATTTCGTCCATTAATGTTGAGCCCGGCAGTAATAATTTTTACTCAGTCTCCATGGTTACTAATATAAATTCTCCAAAGATTTTTTACTTTTTGGATTCCTATGAGATTGTCTCCACTAATAACTTCACACAAGGCAAAGTATATTGTTTCTTCGTTCAAAAATTCATCGTTTTTTCACGAGCGTCATCATCTTTAAATAAAATAGGCTTTACGCTTGAATAATTTTGATCCTTTTGTTCTGTCACTCTTACGTAACTTTCTTTGTGACCGCTGTCAGCGTGAATCTCTACTTCGATTACGTCACCCGTTGGAGCATCATCAATTCTATTGGATAAGTATTTACCTTTGTCGTTTGCCCCATGGGCATGGTGCACATTCGCCATTGTTGGATCAATCAATCAATCAATCAATTTATTTGGAAATTGCACCTTTGCATCGGTGGCACACACAAAAAGTGGTGCATCCATATTAAGAAAAACACAGCACGTCTTAAACTAATCTTACAGGCATTAAAGAGCTACAGTAGAAAATACATTTGAACAAAATTTTCGGTCTTAAATTAATACACAGAACATATTCAATCAGAACCTAACAAATTAAGCAAATTTAGCACTACAAGAAATTTACTCATAAAAATACAAATATACTAATCTTACAGGCATTAAAGAGCTACGGTAGAAAATACATTTGAACAAAATTTTCGGTCTTAAATTAATACATAGAACATATTCAATCAGAACCTAAAAAAAAAAAAATTAAGCAAATTTAGCACTACGAGAAATTTACTCGTAAAAATACAAATATACACATACATACCTGTCTCTTATACACATCTAGATGTGTATAAGAGACAGGTGAATTGTAACTTATTTTCGTTAAGTACTCTCCAAATATCTAATAACTTAAACCTATTCATAAGGTTTTTGACTGTAAACACCGAATTATCAGTTTTCAATCAATCAATCAATTTATTTGGAAATTGCACCTTTGCATCGGTGGCACACACAAAAAGTGGTGCATCCATATTAAGAAAAACACAGCACGTCTTAAACTAATCTTACAGGCATTAAAAAGCTACAGTAGAAAATACATTTGAACAAAATTTTCGGTCTTAAATTAATACATAGAACATATTCAATCAGAACCTAAAAAAAAAAAAATTAAGCAAATTTAGCACTACGAGAAATTAGTAATAATTTTTACTCTGTCTCCATGGTTACTAATATAAATTCTCCAAAGATTTTTTACTTTTTGGATTCCTATGAGATTGTCTCCACTAATAACTTCACACAAGGCAAAGTATATTGTTTCTTCGTTCAAAAATTCATCGTTTTTTCACGAGCGTCATCATCTTTAAATAAAATAGGCTTTACGCTTGAATAATTTTGATCCTTTTGTTCTGTCACTCTTACGTAACTTTCTTTGTGACAGCTGTCAGCGTGAATCTCTACTTCGATTACGTCACCCGTTGGAGCATCATCAATTCTATTAGATAAGTATTTACCTTTGTCGTTTGCCCCATGGGCATGGTGCACATTCGCCATTGTTGGATGTCGAGTAGACATGATCGCTTCAGAAATTATTTTTTCTGGACGATACTCAGATCAAAGATAAAAGATCCGTACAATGCAAATGAATATTTGTCCTCCAACAAATGATATATACTCACTCCAAGAATATTTCAAAAATTAGTGAAATAAGCAATAATTATGGAGCAGTATAGATAACTTTACCATAGCTAAGTTAATCTCTGCCGCCCTCTCAATTCTTAAAAATTTGCTGCCAGAAATATTATTTGAAAGACTAGTATACACAATAATCAACGAGAAAAATGTCGCTATAATTTTTACCTGAAAGCCCAACACATTGATATAAGCAAAAATAAACTTTCAAGTTTTCATAACTGAAGTACAAATGTTTGGATAGTATAATATTGAAAATGAAAGTATTGATAACGCACACATTACAATAGACTCTTACGCATATACCACACTTTTATGCACGTTTCTGTACGTTCTATACTGTAATTCCTTTGTTTTCGCTTGTATTAAATTTCCACAATATGAAGAGATATACAACCCATCAAATTTTTATCGGGACCCAAACATAGGGTAGCGACCCAGGTTTCGAAACGGTGGTTGTACTTAATCTATGGATTTTCCCATCTTAATCCCATGAACAAATTATCTTACTGGACAAGTAAATGGGCCTAATAAATTAAAATTAAAACTTGTACAATATGACTGCTGAATTTATTACTTTGGTGTTTCACTGAAACAAAATTGCTGGCTATATTCCAGAAAAAGAGAACGGAATGTTAATAATATTTAATTAAGTTAAATAGGCCTAGGCCTATATTAACTTTCCAATATCTGTTTTGTAATTTGTAATTGTAACAGGGGAAAGGGTTGGTGTAATCCTTCACTTACGAGCGCAAAGCTCAAAAAAGATGACACAGAAGGCGCAAACACTTTTTTGAGGGTGACCCATGTTATTATTGAGGCCCATGATAGTGATTATTTAAATTTTTAATATTTTTTTACTATTATTGTTAAAAAAAATGCTACCTGCAATTTCTATGGGCTTCCCTTGCAAGGTTGGGCCCCGGGGATCTTCTTCCCCCACCTCGGTGGCCCTGCTGCTGCGCGGGTTGTTGGACGCAGTCTGACCTCACAATACGAAGGCCAAATTTATCACCTGAATTTCATGGTAAAATGTTGAATATTGTTTTATTTTTTTATTGAGTCAATAAATCACGTCCGTCGTTTAGCAGAGAACAGTTATTAGATCTAGGCCTAAGTTAAGTTCATGGGAATGTTTTACTACAAAATAAATTCTTAAATTTGCTGCTAGAAATATATGGGTTATTGAATTGACTAATATATACACATTGACGAGAAAAATGTCGCTATAATTTTCACCTGAAAGCCTAACACATTGATATTAGCAAAACTAAAACTTTCAAGTTGTCATAACTAAAGTACAAATGTTTGGATAGTATATTATTGAAAATAAAACTATTGAAAACGCACGCATTACAAAAGAACTCTGACGCATATGCCAAACTTTTATGCACGATTCTTTTGATTTTGATTCCTTTGTCTTCTCTCGCATTAAATTTCCACAAGAAGAGATATTTAACCCATCAAAGTTGGCGAAACGGTGGCCTATTCTGTACTAGTGCTACAATATTGTACTTAGTCTATGGATTTTCTTATCCCACAAAAAAATTATCTTATTGGAAAAGTAAATTAAAATTAAAAATTTTACAACATTTATTACTTTGGTGTTTCACTGAAACAAAATTGCTGGCTATATTCTAGAAAAAGAGAACGGAATGCTAATAATATTTAATTCAATTAAATATATTAACTTTCCAATGCCTGTTTTGTAATATGTATTGTATAAAGTTAACAAAAGCAAATACGATGTTTGAAATGTAACATTTAAAAAAAAAAATGATTCTGAACGGAGTTAGGCATAATATTCAATAAAATTAGACACATTTTGATTGCAAAAAAATTGCGATTCCGAACAACAGATATGCATCCAGTAATAATAGGCACATATTGTTTGAATTTAGTAGCTTGGTAAAACTTTTTGATGAAATCTTACCGGAATGACCATATTCGCCAATTAAATAATTCGGTATATATAACATATTCTTAGAAAAAATATATTCAACGAATGATTTCTGGTTCTTTTTAAAAATATTTTGTATAAGTTAAATTTTCTTGCGATCCAGAATAATTGCTCCTATATAAGAACCAGAGGACTGTACAATATCAATATGGGGAACTATGTCTAAAAAGATTTAAAAATTATTTTTAAGTTTGAAAAACCATGCTGCTGTAATAATTTAAAATCATTTTTATTCAAACAATTATTGTGGAATTTATCTTACACAAAATAACTTGAGACCTCTTCAGGAACGTAGAGATTACGCAATAGTATGTATAATTGCACATCAAAAGAATTGATTGATATTGTATTTAAGGTTAATCTGTAAAGTTATACGAATGGAATCGGGAATAAATAATTTTCTAAACCTCATGTAATTGTTAACCACGAAATATCAATATAAATATCAATATTTAAAAAATATCAATAATTAAATGTGAAGTCAATGGGTTTGACTATCACATTATTATCCCCACAATGTGGGTAAAGAATAGGTCAATCAATTTATTGGATCCAGTTTGATACAGTAACACTCATACAAATGCATGGGACATACATAAGTAAAGAAAGATACAAAAATAAAATACATTTAATTACTAGCTATTGGTTTGGTTTCACAGTAAATTCAGACGAGCGACAATCATCTCTGATAACCAAAAATACTAGTCTAGCGCCCTCTATAGTTTCGATTGTTTTTTGCAGACGCAGTAAATAATTGTACATGCAATACTTACATACTGTATAGTAACTTCGTTAAATTGTCTTCTGTACCATGTAATTGATAACGAAATATCCTATGGTCTCATATTTTAGTTAAAAACTTTAATTAACAAATAAAATAATTAATGCAAAACAAAATTATTATTCCAACCAAAATTATATGTGTACGTAACCAAATGATAAAGAATAGGCACATTGTCTGAAGATTTATAAGATACTTTGTACAATTTTTAATTAGTCAATATAATATAATGTCTTTATACTTGTTACAAAGCTCTAATCAAGAGAAAAGCTGTTACGAGCTTTAAAATATAATATTTCAAAAAAATTATGATTCCGAACAGATATAGCCCATAAGTTTAGGCCCTATCCAATGATAATAGGCGAATTTTGTTAGAAAATAGTATAGGTTTAATATAGCTTTTTAAAATTGTTAATTAGTCAATAAAACATTTATGTGTTTAAATTACTTTTCAAACTCTATTCATATATGTGTTTAAATTACTTTTCAAACTCTATTCAAGTGAAAATCAAATATGACCTTTAAAATATATCTTTTAAAAAACATATGACTCCAAACAAATGGGCCTACAGAATTGAATGTATCTAATGACAAAGAATAGGCAATTTTCTCTGAAAGTCAGCATAGGCTTAATGATAAAGAAAAATGTTAACTAGTGGATAAAACATATCATTGTCTCTATTCTTTTCGAACCTTTATACAAAAAAAAAAAATATATCTAGAGTGTTAAAAATAAAAAATTATGATCTGAACAAAACCCTATATTAACATAAAATTTATCAATGCACAAGAATAGGGAAAACTCTTGTTTAGAATAAAATGGTAAAATTGTGGATAAAACATATCATTGTCTGTATTCTTTTAAAACCTTTAAACAAAAGAAATACATCTAGAGCCTTTAAAATACAAAATTCATATAAATTAATATAAATTCATCAATTCAAAGAAAAGGGAAAAGCAATCAAATTTACGAATTTAAATGATTTAGCTTTAAATTGTTATTAAATTGGTAATATTTGAATATTAGATTTATTGTGATAATTAAATGTAATTATGATGTGATTAAGTTGTGTTTTTATGTGATATTTCGTGTATGTGTGAACTTAAATGTGTTTTGTTATTATCGTATTTTGTTGTTTTCATAGCTCGGCTACTCGTTATTATATGTGATTGCGGAAAACAGCACACCACGTGATGTCGTCACTAAGAGTTTGAAGTCAGCGACGGCAGAAGGAGTTGACTACGTGGAGCTGGTGGTGAGTTGAGTTATGTATCATTACAATTACAACCGACATCAACACACAAAATAAAACACAGCATCTATTTACACAACATACCATTCACCAATCTACACCAATTCTTACCTAACAACTACAATTTATTAAACTTAAAACATATTGAAATCATTATCCACACGATAAATATATTTTATTGTGTATTTTAAATGTATTTTACGATCAATGTTGATCATTTGTTGTTGAAATTTCGAAAAGGTTGACGAGCAAAAAATAACAATCATTATGCCTTGACAGAGTGACAGAAGCAGCTCACAACCAAAACAAAATTGTTTAAAAATTACTGAAAAATCAGTTTTACTAATGGTTACAGAACTTATGTGATAAGTGTATCTTGATTGGCAACAATTACTGTATTTGTTGTTTATTCACAATATATGCTATCCTTTGTACGTTAATGAGCTGTCCTTGATTAACAGTTGTTTCAATTGTGTTATAGCGGGGTAACACTCCACTTCATGACTTGTTACGAGCTGACCATTCGTTTCGAGATCACACAGACGCAGCCAGTCTCCTTTTAAAAGCTGGAGCAAATGCCAACCTAAAAAACAATGTAAAGTATATAAATGATGACGACGCAGACGATGACGACGATAATAATGATGACAATGATTATCATAATGATGTTGTTGATAATAATTAATGATGTGATAGAGCATACTGAAATTAATTATGGCAATGATGATTTCGATGTTAATGGTGACTAATAATGATATTATGATTTAGGCCTACACTAGGTATAGATGGCTATTCAATATTGTTGTAGCAACCATTAATTTTTTGCTTGACGTTTTAGCGTTAATCTCATCATCATCAGAAAATAGAAACATAGGCTAATGATGGTTATGAAGATGGTGGCGGTGGTGACGATGACAGCAAACAATGATCTTTATCATCATCATCTGCGTTGTCGTCGCCAACCGATCAATTGAAAAAACTTTTTATAGCGCAAACTTCCATCGCAAAGCCGTAGGTCTACCACAGCTACAACGTAATTGTTACCACTGATCCTACTCCCATTAATTAGTAAAACATGAATCTCTACACGATGCACATGTATAATTAAAAGAATAATTAAAGTGAATGTAAATTTATAACAATTCAATTTTTGTTGTGATTTTTATTTTGTTTAATTTTTTGGAAACCTTAATTCATTTGTTTTTCTTGATTAATATTAATTTAATTCATGAGGTATGATCTGTGATTGTCGTTGCAGCGTGGTCAAACACCAGCTGAATTGTATATGGAGAACGTATGTACGGTGTACAATTCTACAAACAAAGGAAAACTGAAAGAAAAGCTCATGCGTCTTTTACAAAGTGAGCTGTTCATACGAACAGAAGTTCATAATTGTTTAATTAATATTTGTTGTTTCATCAATCATTTTAAATACAAAAAAATTATAAAAATATTTTTTTAAATTAACTTGCCCATTTTAAAGTGACATAAAAGTTATCAACATAAACATAGAAATTGGTGTATTTAAAAAATATCTACCCATCAATTTACAGCGAAAAATGATAGAAACACTTCCAGTCACTGTGTTTTATTATTTTTATTATAACGTTTTGGTTTAAAAATCAGGGTACACATTTTTTAAATTCAATAATTTTTATGCCACGTTAATTATTTGTATGCTATTGCAATATGAGCAAGTTAATATTTCAAAATAACTTTTTATGATTTTTTTTATATTAGCAAGGGACATCTTTAAAATTAATATTATTAGTATAATATTCATATTTTGTATATTTTGCATGACATTCATGAAACACCAAATGTAAATTTATTTTTTAAGTGCATAAATGTATTTTTGCTAAAGAGCCCTACGTTAATACACTGACGCCAAATATTGTTTTATAGCTGTATTAATTATTTTGATTATAGCGATCCAGGAGCCTATTGGTGGCGCTTTAAAATATTTCACAGCATTTTTATTTTTGCTCAATTTGTATCATACATTAAATATGATAATGTAAGACATTTGTTCAATGATGAAAATATAACAACAACCATAGGCCTATATTTTCTTTGTTCTCCAATTTATCGCCCCTAAGACTAATTTTTAGCTCTCTTGGAATAAATAGGTTTTAATCATACGTTTTTGTTTGCAAACTTGCTTTTATCTGGGTAAAAACTGTTATGGTTACATATTCACAAGTCTGGGGTTGACCAAATAAATGTTAAACCATTGATACAAATAATTTTTTTAAGGAAGTATATGCAAAATCACAATTGAATTAATGAGAACGGTATCGTATCGTAAGATATACAGATGAATGATTTGGTGAAAACCCCTCTTCTTTTTATATTTAACAAGTTTTATGAGGCAATTCATTGTAAATCAGAATTATTTATGTTTAAAGCGGGGATTGTTCCAACGGAAATCTTGGCGCGTGGGCCCGAAGCATTGGAAGCTTTTAATGATGCTCTAGCTGAGGGAGAAACAGAGGTTAATCAAGGAAAGACAGTTTTCCTGGGCCTTGAGAGGGTCGGCAAGACATCTACTATCAAGTCATTTTTAAGGAATATGTAAGCTAAATATTTGCTTTCTACGTTAGTTAACCAGACAAATTTGAAGCCTTAAGTAATGCTCTGTTAAGGAACATGTAATTCAAATCGTTTGTATTTCTTTCAATAGGCCTAATCGACAACTTAAAATAGTGTATCAATTCAATCATATTAATCCATTATTTTAAGTACATTTGCACACATTTATTTATATATTTATTTATAAATTCTGTAGTGAAAATGTATTTATTTATCTTATGGCTTATGCATCTTCTATGCCAATTAAATAATAAAACAATAATTTTCATTTTGCTTTAGTTTTGATCCAAACGAGGGTATTACTGATGCAATTGCGAACACAACGGTGTGTACCCATGAATGGCATGATGAATTAAATTGGGAAGAGACATCACCTGAACATTGTAAGTAGTTGAGTGTAAACATTTGTACTCGTTTTAAGTCAATTCTCTTCACAATTGGGATTACTGTAAAATATGCAGATCACCATGATTTATGGCAATGATGATTTCGATGTTAATGGTGACTAATAATGATATTATGATTTAGGCCTTCACTAGATATAGATGGCTATTCAATATTGTTGTAGCAACCATTAATTTTTTGCTTGACGTTTTAGTGTTAATCTCATCATCATCAGAAAATAGAAACATAGGCTAATGATGGTTATGAAGATGGTGGCGGTGGTGACAATGACAGCAAACAATAATCTTTATCATCATCATCTGCGTTGTCGTTGCCAACCGATCAATTGAAAAAACCTTTTATAGCGCAAACTTCCATCGCAAAGCCGTAGGCCTACCACAGCTACAATGTAATTGTTACCACTGATGCTACTCCCATTAATTAGATATGCAGATCACCATGATTTTCAAAGTGAACAGTTTAAATTTAATTACTAAACTAAAAATAGAAAATTATTCTATTAAACGATATACTTCCTCTCAACAGCTGGCGCCAGTGACATGTATGAAGTGAAAATGGCAGATGCAATAGCGAAAACAATATTAGAAAACCAAACGAAGAAAAATGTAGTTCAAGTAACAGAACAAGTGAGATGTACACACTTACAATTTGGTGATATTTAATTATTATATATAATTCAAAATTATTTGAATATCTAATGCTATTAATAATGACAATTAATGAATAAAATACAGCTGAAGTATGGAAATTATTAATTTCTAATTATTTTTGTTTACATTTTATTTCAAGAGCGTGTTATCACCAACTACAGCAGAAACGAAATACAATCAGGGTAAGACATTTGTCTTCGTTCTGGTTGGTGGGTAAGGACTGACATTTAGGAATATAACAGGAGGGGTAGAAATAGTCATATGTCAGGGAAGATCCACCATCGCAGTTTAAGACGCACAGCGTCAGTCATTTGCTATTTCCTAAGAAATTAATTTAGTTTTATCACATTATATTTTATTCAATATTTCCCACAAAGGGCTCCCACAAGGCACTATAGCCTTATTACCAATGCACATCGTAAAACAATTCAAATCACAGCATAAGTACAGGTATGGAGGCATATAGAATGAACGAGTTTGCAAACTAAAAGTTTTAAAAGTACGTTATCTGCTAAAAAATATCATCTGGAATAGTACATTCAAAACTTCAAAGGAGAAAAGGATCGAAAAAAATGCCCTTACTGACTCACTGACACTTCACTATAAATGTTCAGCTTAAAGGGTCAATGAAAAACTTCTTTGGTTTTGAATTATATATTTTTTAAACTTTTTATATTTATTCTTCTACATAAGGGCAATCATCATCGAATGTTGACGCCAGAAACGCGAAAATAGAATCGGATATCGAAAAACAGACAAAGACACAGATGAGGCCAGAAAACATCAGTCACAGACAGATGAAAGAGGTCCCAGAAAGTATCGCCAATGAAATTCAGAATGTACTCAAGTTTACAAGAGATGCGACAGGAGATTGGCGAAAGTCTGGCAACAAATTTATTATGAACATCTGGGACTTCGGAGGCCAGCCGATATATCATGTGATACAAAGAGTAAATTCATTATAATAAATAAAATAAAATTATAGTGGTTACAAAATAAAAAAAAAATTCTAGCTATTTCATTCATTTTTCGATTAACTGTTTGTGAATAATTTTCTCGTAGATTTTCATGGTATCTTTTGCCATTGTTTGTGTGGTATTTAACCTAGAAGATGATCTTGACGCTCCTGCTAAAGTTAGGGATCCTACCACAGTAAGCAATAAGTGTTATAAATAATAAATTAATATTTATTTGTTTTATATATATATATATTATTTGTTTTATATATAAATATATTGTAAGGTCGGAGGTTCGAGTCTCTGCTGTGCAGATTCGCTTGTGTCTTTGGGTAAGGCTACATTGCTTCAGTCCACCCAGCTGTATCAATGGGTACCAGCAAACTGCTGGGGACTAACCTGCGAAGGACTAATGTCCCATCCAGGGGGAGTACAACTCTCA
This sequence comes from Anneissia japonica, assembly GCF_011630105.1. Taxonomy (NCBI): domain Eukaryota; kingdom Metazoa; phylum Echinodermata; class Crinoidea; order Comatulida; family Comatulidae; genus Anneissia; species Anneissia japonica. Next base: position 588,700 of record NW_022700814.1, read on the forward strand.
TCATATTTGACTCAGAATATATTAATATGTACAATATTTTATTTATTTGTTTGTATTTCAGGGTAAAATGTATCAACATCGAATGACAAATCTTCAGTTCATTCTTTACTGGATTCGTTCAGTATACACAAACAGTAGAGATTCAAAATTGGATGATGGGCAACCTTCACCGCCAGTACTAGTTATTGGTACGCACTTAGGCAGCCTCGATGGGAATGAAGAGGAACAGAAAAGAAAGGTAAACAACTACGTCATGCACAATGTAAACAACCCGACAGCAAGTAATATTTATCATAAACAAATTTAAGACAAACAAAATTTGAAGGTAATCTGTTACGCTCCATAAATTAATGCCTTTTAAGGCATTTATTTATTTATTAATATACTTAAAAGTATATTCATGAAGCAATTTCCGTGGTATAATTTTATACTGCATTGTTAAGGCCTGGGTTTTATACTGCATTGTTAAGGCCTGTGTTTAAGGCCCTAAATTTGGGTTATTCGCTATTTATTGCCCTTACTGTGCGTTTTACATTGACATTGATTTTATCTCTATCTGACGGTTTTAGCAAACCGCATTATAAAAGGATGTTAAACGCAATTACTATTTTTTAGTTTTTCCTACAGTACATTTCCTTCTTGAAACCTGCAAGTTATCCTTCACTATACAACTGCCCAACCTGGGGCGGCGCCAGGGGGCTTGAGCACCCCCCATCGGTCTGGTCAAGCCACCCTCCCCCATCAGCAAAAGCTTGTTGGGCAGTCGGACCTAAAAAAAAAAAAAAAAAAAAGTTTTAGTTTTCGCATCCCAGTACTGTACTGCCTACGCCAAGCCAAATCTGTCTCGGCAATCGCTTCGTCTGGGTCTGATCAGTCAAGCAGAACATAACAATGGTGAATCGACCATTGGCAGCCATCATAGAAGTCCCAATTTTTGTTTTAAATCTTGGTTTGGCAGGAGGCAACCCCTTCCATACCCACCCCCGGCTAGGGCCTTCAGCCATCAGATAATGCTGCGTGCTATATTTACACTCATACAGTAAATACTTATTTTCATCGTCATTGGTATTGATGCTTTTACTACTACTAATCATATGTTTTTTTTAATGTAGGCCGAAGAAATATTCAGTAAAATTCGGGCAGCTATGGAAGGAAAACCTTATGAAGCATTGGTGTTCCCAACTTTTTTTGCTATTGAGAACAGCTTGCCATTCAACAGGAGCAACGCTTCTAAAATCATGGAGCAAATATTAAAATTCGCAAAGAAGATGGTTAGAAAACTACCTTTGAAATGGTTACTTGTTCAGCAGGAAATCCAGAAGCTGAAAGTAAAGCATATCTATCTACCAACCAAGAAGGTAGACATTTGATAATTTACAGAAAGTGCGATTTGGCGCTGGGGTTGTGTTTCTGCTTCTTAACCTTGCGGTCGGAGGTTCAATTACTCGCTGTGCAGTTTGCTTGTGTCCTTGGGCAGACAGCAAGAAACGAGCACAAAAGAACAGAGAGGAACGCCCCAAAAGTGAACTATCAAGCATCATCTTCCAGTTAAAAAAATAATTTAATAAATTTGTCACTGATTTGTGAATACACTACTGTATACCGTCTTTGTGAGTTTTCTCTATCTCTTTCTACACTTGTTTAAAACCATTAATCTTGAGTGTTTTTTTTCTTTATTAGGTGATCTCTTTAGTTGAGCGGTGTGGAGTCAAGAAAGATGCTCAAAGGGTGCTGCTTGAGTATCTACATGACCTTGGCGAGATACTCTACTTTCCTGATGACGAAGCCTTAAGGGATATTATTGTTTTAGATCTGATGCAATTAGTTGACATGTTCAAAACAATAATCACCGTTATTGACCCTAAGCTTATGGTGAGCTAAATTCACATCATCATATTATCTTAGAACCACAGTTCTCAACCTGAGGTCTAGACTTTCTGGGGATCGGCAACATGGCAAATGGGAACAAGTTGGAACTCTATTATTTTCTCAGACAAGATAGTATAATACATACTCGAAATGCATGTCAATATTTCGACATTAATTATTTCATCATCAGGAATGTTTTTATTATTATTATTTTAAAAAGTTAAAATGGTGTAATTTCAGAAACGAAAGTACAAAGAGGCCTGGAGTAAATTGGACTCAGGGGTTCTCGAGGAGCATCTGTTAAGACATCTCTGGGAGAAGTTCAGATTTTCAGATGAGACGTTTGACTTCTTTGTATCACTCATGCAGAAGTTTGGACTGGTGTGTGAGAAAAACATTACAAAGGTAATTTTAAATATACAGGTATCCCTCCAAATACAAATCACTTTTGACAATAAATGTCTTTTATATATTAGTTTAATTAAATACCAGAGCTGCTAAAGACCAATATTATTAGAGGGAGACTTTTCTTTTTTGTAAATTACAGTTGAACATGCCATCAAGTCGAATCCAAAATGGATCGACTTGCATAAAATTTGACTTACAGATCTAAGTCAAATTTACTAAATTACTATTGGAAAACACAACAAGTTGGCATGTAAAACAGCTGAAGTTTACCTGTAGTCTGTTTCATAACACCAATCTCGGATGATATAAACAAATTACAATTACGGTATCATACCATGAACTTGTTTAAAATATTACCTTTTTCTGAAAACGTTACACTACGTAGTATTCTTATTGTTTTCCAGAGTGGTTTTCGAGGCCGTTTACAAGAGATTCTACGTGAACGTAGACGTATTTTCTATGTTCTTTTACGATTGAAGCCTGAGCATGTCTATAGGCCCTCTAAGGATGATGGGAAGCATGCAATTTCAATTTTTCATGACTTCGGTCGGTATCTACCTGATGATCTTTTCCAGCGAGGAGTAACTAAGTTCATTGAGAAATTCCAAGTACAAGACAATGAGCCTAAACTCTCTTATGAGCATGTGGAGTTGACTATCGATGAACTTCACAAAGTGGTTATGAGTGTAGAAACAATCAGGAATCGTCGTATGTTTAAGGTAAGTACAACTATTGTGATACTTTTAATTTTTTTTAAATATTATTTTCATTACTTTTATTATGAATAGAAAGTTTATACATAATGGTTAAAATAGTATTCTGAATTTGTTTATATAAGTATACAAACACAATACACATTGAACTACACATTTCAGACAAATGCCGCAATAAAATTAATAATCAACAATGCCACTATAACATTATCTACGCCACTATGATGAGGCAAAAGTTTCTGTTAGCAGAAATGGTCCATAGTGAGCTGTCAGGTGGCCGAGAGTGAGCTGTCAGATGGTCGAGACGGAGCTGCCAGCAGCCCCATAAGTTAATCGGTTTTAAGAATGTCCTTTGGGAGTTAACATCAGAGTTCCTGGCCAGCAACATATCGGAATGTAAACAAGAAACACATTACAATCACTCACTTCTAAACGTAATGATCTCATGGAAATAATGATTTATAATAATAAGAAGAACCTATCGCTCTTCAACAAACCAGCAGGATTTATTACCAGACTTTTTTTCCCCAAAAACTCGGGTGCCATGGACCATTACTGTTAATGGCCAAAAATGCAGCATGACCATAAACATCGTCGTCACAACAATCATAAATCATTAAAAATATATAAATACAGCACTATATGTAAATGCAATACTGTTTTGCAGTGTGAAATATAAACATACAGAAAAAAACTTCTATAACTGCAACGAAAGCAGTAGAGTATCAAAATCATATTTGTCTTCAAATGACGGAGGCTTAATAATGTTATGTTTTCTAGACAACGATCGCAATCTTGGAACCCAGTCAGCAAGATGAGCCCTCACCAACAGTGTGTAAGAAGGTACGTACTACTGTACCCCTTTCATTGATTTGAGACACTTTGAAAAATTTATTTGAATGTTATAATGGTTTAATTGTATTATTTTCTTTAAAATACATTAATTATTTAACCTATATTTTTCATCTGCTCCAGGTACTGAGATTCCTCGAAAAGGAACTAAAGCTGTTTTGTCTTAGTGGTGTACGAGGCATTGAATTAACGAGGTACATTGCTTGCAAATGCAGTTCAGACTCAAGTAGAGCTCACATGCAAATCGTGCGTACATTTGATGAGGATGTGCTGCCATGTGGAAGCAATATATTGACGCGCTACCGGAAACTATTTGGAGATGACGTGCCACTATTGCAAGGTAATGCATATTTATGTCATTCAGTTCTGCTTTGGTACATCTATTTGGAAAGAAATTAAACAATCAAAATAATCAAAAAAGACGGTGTCTGTAAAATGTTACAATATAAAACATGTTACTGCCTATTGCCAAATGTTTAAACAAAAACAAGAGACATAGTATTCTACCGATTTGCTCTTTATAAAAACCCTACCAAAATTATTCCTCATAAGCTCTGCTATGAGAGAAAATAACATGAAATCGAAAAAAGAAACAAGCAGGAACAACTTGAGGTGTTATCAAAGGTAATGTGTTGAACAATTGTTAAACAGAAACAAACGACATAGTATCCTACTGCATTGCTCTATATAAAAATCCTGTGCAAAATTATTCCTCGTAAGCTCTGTTATGAGAGAAAATAATAGATATCAAAAAAGAAGGGCCAACGTGAAATGATCATAATTAAAGCAAGGTTGAACAATTACGAACAACTTGTGTTATTAAAGGTAATGTGGTGTTTTACCTTGATGTATTATTCCATTACTCTCTAGATCGTCCACAGTCTCAACAAGTGGTACATATACCAACAGGTATGTTTATGGATTTTTTTGCAATAATGGATCACAGACTTTATATTTATTCAACTGAACATACACTTTTGTTTCAGTGGTTCAAAACAATTTGATACGTTCAATGAGAAAGAAAAACAACTAAAAGAAACTAAAAGATTTATATCTGATGTAAGATGGTGCTAGTTTTATTGAAAACAAATGTTTTGTTTAATACAACAAACTGGTTTTACTGCTGAATGATGGTTTAAAATTTAATCTCATGCTATTATTTTTCCTGAATCTCCAATCACTTATTTCATTATTTATTCGGTCTTGATGTATTATTCCATTACTCTCTAGATCGTCCACAATCTCAACAAGTGGTACATATACCAACAGGTATGTTTATGGATTTTTTTGCAATAATGGATCACAGACTTTATATTTATTCAACTGAACATACACTTTTGTTTCAGTGGCTCAAAACAATTTGAAACGTTCAATGAGAAAGAAAAACAACTAAAAGAAACTAAAAGATTTATATCTGATGTAAGATGGTGCTAGTTTTATTGAAAACAAATGTTTTGTTACAACAAACCGGTTTTACTGCTGGATGATGGTTTAAAATTTATTCTCATGCTATTATTTTTCCTGAATCTCCAATCACTTATTTCATTATTTATTCGGTCTTTTAAACAACATTATGCATAAAACAGAAAGTGAAAAAAGTACTGAAACTTGGGTATTCAGGGATAAATTGCGTTGGTATCATTTTTTTTTTTTGTGAAAGTTTTAATCATTTTAAGGCTAAATAAAATTGATTGCTAGTTTCACGTGCCCATCCTCATCAAAAAAAAAAAAAAAAGAAAAGAAATAATATTTGCTATTTTTCAAAAAAATGTTCTTTTTTTTTCCAAGAACAATAAAAATAATGACTATCTGAAAAAATGATATCAAGCCTAAGAAGAAGTGGGAACAAAAATGGAAGAAAAACATTACAAAGATTCATTTTACTTCATTAAAAAATTATATTAAATTTATCAGCCTGTTTACCATTAGTATATAGGATAGTATATAGCAAACAGTAAATACTTCACCAAAAATAATTTTAAATCCTGGACATGAAACTAACACATTGGGACAATCACGTTTTATATATAATAATGTGTCCATCGATAAGTTACACAAATTAAACAAATTTTGTATAAGTTTTACATTTTACAAACACGATTTACAACAGGTATGTTTATGGTTTTTTTCAATAACGAATCACTTACTTTATATCTGATGAAGATGGTGCTGGTTTATTTGAAAACAAATGTTCTGTTGCAACTAACCGGTTTTAAAAGTCATCTGTACTCTGCTGGATAATGGTTTAAAAGAGCTCATGCTATTATTTTTCCCGAATCTCCAGTCACTTATTTCGTATATTCGGTTTTTTAAACCGACAACATTATGCATAAACAGAAAGTAAAAAAATAGTACTGAAATTTTGGGAGACCATGGGTCAATTGCGTTGGTATAATTTTTTTTTTTTTTTAGTGAAAGTTTTAATTTTCTTTTAAATGGAGTGTCTAAAACTCATGTCAGATACAGTTGGGATAATTACATTTTCAAGTAATAATTATCTTGTATGATAGGCTTTGTGGATGACGCCACCATTATGACAGTTTCTGACGATTTAAATCTCAGCTGGAGAAGGTTTGGTGTCCGTTTGGGACTTAAGTGGTCGAAAGTGAACAAGTTCAATGCCGATGATACGCAGACTCATAAGGCTGCCGAAAATATGATGAATTACTGGAGGAGCAGCCTCAGTAGCGATATTCATCAACGTAAAGTGTTGTGCACTGCTCTGAAACAACATAAGCTACGTCAACTAGCTGAAGATTTCCTTAAGGGTGAAATTAGCGATGAAAATGTTGTCCCTCAACAAGCAGGTACGTATCTCAAGTATTTCAGAAATTAACCTTGCATTTTTTTTCCTATAGTTTATTTCTATTTTGTTACCAAAGTAACAGACAGTACACACCAGTGTCAATGACGTCATTAACTATAAAGTGTTTTTTACTCACTGTGTAATCTCTATTATTTTTAAGTAGGAAAATGTTTTAATGATCAAGATTTGCTGTTCATCTGTGACAATCTGGATCCCGAATCATGGAGGAGACTGGGAGTGCATCTTGGACTCAAGTGGACCGATATAAAAAAGATAGCAAAAAACAACAGACTGATCGAAGAATGCATCATGGAATTGCTGGTTACTTGGAGGGATGACCAATTAAAGAGCCAACAAGTACCAATCTTGTTGAAAGCTTTAAGGCAGCAAAAGCTTGTTGGACTTGCACAAAGTGTATGTGGAAGGCATGGTTACAATGACGAGGCAGAAGCTGCACCAACTCAGATAAATATGCCTCAAATTCCAACAACAGTGCAAGGTTAGTAAACATCTAATAAAAAATACTGCTATTTTCCAAATTAATTTGGCCTACCATTTTCGCACCAACTGAGAAACTGCTAGGAAATTTCCGATACATCATGTTTTGTGCTCTTTTATACAAAGAGATATATTTCAAAATTATTAATAATGAATTTTGTAAACACATAACATTATTTTAATTATTACAAGTTTTGTATTTTCAAAATTCATTATTTCTAATAGACCATTAAGTCCTATATAATATTATGCTCAGACTAATATTTCAATAACAACTTTATACAATACAGGTCAGTGAATGCAGAAAATATCGGCCACATAGAGTATTTTTTTTATTTATATGTAGTACATTATCATCAGGCATGGGGTGAATCTCGGATATTGAAAATAGTCCTAGTTTATTGGTTTCAATGAAAGAACAGTTTAACAATTTTGTTATTGGTTTATGTGTATTATTCTGTCTGAGACGTCACAGTTTATAAGTTTAAGAGGATTTAATTGTCTATACAGTATTATTATTGGAAATTATGTTCTATTTCAGGTTGCTTAGATGATACTGACATGGTGTTCATCTCTGACAAACTTGATGGCAATGATTTGATAAAATTCGGCATCTACCTTGGTATGGAAAAAAATGAAATAAGTCGAATTGCAGCTGACGTTTCTCCACCGATTGTAGATGCGTGTATTGAAATGTTGGTACAGTGGCGAAGCAGACAGGAAACTGAAGTAAATCATCTGAAAACAATTAGCGATGCACTGAACAAACTTGAACGAATAGATATCAAGGAAGAACTTGTGTCACACTACTATAAAAAATATGGAAAAATTTAATCAAAAGTGATTAAAGGAACAGTTTTAAGATGATAACAGTGCAATAAAAAATGACACAAAAAAATATTTTACTGTTGTTTATATATGAACAGACATTAGTATAATAATATTGTAGACTAACCGCTATGCGCTTTACATTATTACCCTGGTCACTGGATCAAGAACATGGAACACAACACTCATGCCCCATAATGTTGCAGCTGTAATCAGCGTATGGTTGTTTGAACCTACCAGGTACCCACTAGTACTCCTGGGTGGAGAGAGACAACCATAAAGTGCCTTGCCCAAGGAAACAAGCGACTTGCACAGCGAGAGTTTCGAACCTCCGAACTTAAGGTTGGGAGTCCAAGCCACGACCGATGCGTCAACCACTTCTATGGCAATTTATAATTCGGAAATTATATTTGTTCACTTTCGATCAGCTAAACTGCATACTTTTTTTGATGCTGTCATCAAGGACTCTCGTACTGAACACACAATGTACATGAAAACATTAATATCAACTTTATTTTTGGTAATATGTTTTAAAAAACCAAAAGGTAAATTGATTAATCTCATATGCTGCAGCCTGAGGGATTAAGTTTGTTGCTACGTTGGGGGTCTTTACAAGTTAAACGCTGATGCAATAGGTGTGCATTGGGGAAGGTCACATTGTAGCATATTAAAAGTTTATTATTCTCATGATGATATGTCAAAGGTTGTGTCGTACGGCGCTGTCTGAGTTGGGTTTTGATGAACTAAACTCAGTAAATTATTTTAAGCCGAATCTCTTGTACTCTTCTGTTGTATATTCAGTACTGTACATCCAAAAATACTTCTAAAAGGAATGTTGCAGGTAAATCGTGTATAATGAAACCCACGACCTCCAAATAAACGTGCTTAGTGGGTAACTGAATGCAATTTATTTTTAATTAGTCTCATTGAACTATTATTAATATTAATATTATTATTAATATTATTATTATTATTAATATTATTATATTATTATTACTATTATTATTATTGTTATTATTATTATTATTATTATTATTATTATTATTATTATTATTATTATTATTATTTATTATTTTTGTGATGAAAAGTTAACACAAATAGTTTAATGAAATAATATGGTGGCTAAACAAACATTACATACAGTATATAAAAATTTTTTGTTCATTCAACGACAAGATTTACTCGTTTTTCCCGACCGCATGAGGGAGGGGCTATAGCCACCCCAGCCTCTCGCCCTTTGGCACCACCACTGGAAGTAGTTAGGCCTCCCCTGGCCCATCAAAATCAGAAACCAGACTCGTAAGCAAGACCATCCTCGACCGGATAAACCGTGACCTGCTCACAAAAACTCAAATGAACCAATGGAAAAACACCGCTGCTGTCACAGAATGGTTTAAACATATCCCATACAAATCAAGCAGCACATTCATCTCCTTTGACATCGTGGAATTCTACCCATCCATCACTAAGAAATTGTTAACAGATGCGATCCAGTACGTACGAAAGCACACCAGCATCTCCGAACACGCAGCAGATATCATCATGAACTCACGAAAATCAGTATTGTTTGGTAACAATTCAACATGGACCAAGAAAAACTCGGATGACATGTTTGACGTTACTATGGGGAGCTTCGACGGGGCCGAAATATGCGAACTTGTCGGATCCTTCGTCCTCTCCTCCCTCATCCCAATACTCGGCAAAACAAACGTCGGTCTCTACCGAGATGATGGCCTCGCCGTCATGAACAGTCTATTACCAAGGCAATGCGACAAAATGAAGAAAACTATTATATCCATCTTCCACGCATTCGACCTCCGTATCACCATACAGGCGAACATCCACACCACCAACTTCCTCGATGTTACACTCAGCCTAAAAAACAGGGTCCTTCAAGCCTTACAGCAAACCAAACAACCAACTACTCTACGTCAACACCAAATCCAACCATCCCCCATCTATCCTGAAACAAATTCCCGCATCCATTAACAGACGCATATCCAATATATCGGATTCCAGTGAATCATTTCATCAGGCCGCCCCCGACTACGAACAAGCTCTGCAAAACAGCTGATTCCAGCACAAAATTGAATACCAACCTCCGCAACCAAAATCCCAAAAAAGTAATAGAAGCAGACAAATAATCTGGTACAACCCACCATTCAGCAAAGGAGTTAAAACCAACATCGGAAAATCATTCCTTAACCTTGTAAAGAAACATTTTCCGAGTGGCAACATTTTGCACAAGCTGTTCAACAAGAACAATGTTAAAGTCAGCTATAGCTGCTCAAGAAACATGGGTAGTATAATCAGAGCCCACAACAAACAGCTTCTGGTTGCTAAGCAACAACAGCCAGATAAACTCTGCAATTGCAGGAAAAAAGATGAATGTCCACTCTCTGGAAATTGCCTCACCTCATCCATCATCTACAAAGCCACTGTCCACTCAAATGATGACACAAAATACTACATCGGGTTAACTGACACAC